>NC_059203.1:12852904-12955404 GCF_020615455.1 Coregonus clupeaformis
AACTACTGTATGACTACTGTATAACTACTGTATAACTACTGTATGACTACTGTATGACTACCGCATGACCACTGTATGACTACTGTATGACTACTGTATGACTACTGTATAATTACTGTATAACTACTGTATGACTACTGTACAACTACTGTACAACTACTGTACGACTACTGTAAACCTACTGTATGACTACTGTATAACTACTGTATGACTACCGTATAACTACTGTATAACTACTGTATAACTACTGTAGAACTACTGCATGACTACTGTATAACTACTGTAGAACTACTGTATGACTACCGTATAACAACTGTATGACTACTGTACAACAACTGTATGACTACTTTATGACTACCGTATAACAACTGTATAACTACTGTATGACCACTGTATGACTACTGTACGACTACTGTATGACTACTGTATAATTACTGTATGACTACTGTATAACTACTGTATGACTACTGTATGACTACTGTATAACAACTGTTGACCACTGTATGACTACTGTATGACTACTGTATAACTACTGTATGACCACTGTATGACTACTGTATGACTACTGTATAACTACTGTATGACTACTGTATAAGTACTGTATAACAACTGTATAACTACTGTATGCCTACTGTATAACTACTGATTGACTACTGTATAACTACTATATGACTACTGTATGACTACTATATAACCACTGTATGACTACTGTATGACTACTGTATGACAACTGTTGACTACTGTATGACTACTGTATAACCACTGTACAACCACTGTATAACAACTGTATGACTACTGTATGACTACTGCACGGCCACTGCACGACTACTGTATGACTACTGTATAACTACTGTATGACTACTGTATAACTACTGTACAACTACTGCATAACAACTGTATGACTACTGTACGACTACTGTACGACTACTGTATGACTACTGTATGACTACTGTATAACTACTGTATAACTACTGTATAACAACTGTATAACTACTGTATGACTACTGTATAACTACTGTATGACTACTGTATAACTACTGTATGACTACTGTATAACCACTGTATGACTACTGTATAACTACTGTATAACTACTGTATAACTACTGTATAACAACTGTATAACTACTGTATAACTACTGCATGACTACTGTATGACGACTGTATGACTACTGTACGACTACTGTACGACCACTGTATAACTACTGCATGACTACTGTATAACAACTGTTGACTACTGTATGACCACTGTATGACCACTGTATAACTACTGTATGACTACTGTATGACTACTGTATAACTACTGTATGACTACTGTATAACTACCATATAACAACTGTATAACTACTGTATGACTACTGTATGACTACTGTATGACTACTGTATAACTACTGTATAACAACTGTATAACTACTGTATGACCACTGTATGACTACCGCATGACTACTGCATAACAACAATATGACTACTGTATGACTATTGTTTAACTACTGTGTGACTACTGTATGACTATTGTATGACAACTGTTGACTACTGTATGACTACTGTACGACTACTGTATAGCTATTGTATGACTACTGTATGACTCCTGTGTGACTACTGCATGACTACTGTATAACAACTGTATAACTACTGTATGACTACTGTATAACTACTGTTTAACTACTGTATGACTACTGTATAACTACTGTATAACTACTGTATGACCACTGTATGACTACTGTATGACTACTGTATGACTAATGTACGACTACTGTACAACTACTGTATAACTACTGTATGACTACTGTATAACTACTGTATAACTACTGTATAACTACTGTATAACTACTGTATGACTACTGTATGACTACTGTACAACTACTGTACAACTACTGTCACGACTACTGTATGACTACTGTACAACTACTGTATGACAACTGTATAACTACTGTATAACTACTGTAGAACTACTGTAGAACTACTGCATGACTACTGTATAACTACTGTATAACTACTGTATGACTACTGTATGACTACTGTATAACAACAATATGACTACTGTATGACTACTGTTTAACCACTGTGTGACTACTGTATGAATATTGTATAACAACCGTTGACTACACTATGACTACTGTACGACTACTGTATAGCTATTGTATAACTACTGTATGACTACTGTATAACTACTGTATGACTACTGTAAAACTACTGTATGACTACTGTATAACAACTGTATAACTACCGTATGACTACTATATGACCACTGTGTGACTACTGTATAACTACTGTATGACTACTGTATAACAACTGTATAACTACTGTATGACTACTGTATGACTACTGCATGACTACTGTATAACAACAATATGACTACTGTATGACTACTGTTTAACTACCGTATGACTATTGTATGACAACTGTTGACTACTGTATGACTACTGTATGACTACTGTATAGCTATTGTATGACTACTGTATGACAACTGTATGACTACTGTATGACTACTGTATAACAACTGTATGACTACTGTATAACTACTGTATAACTACTGTATAACTACTGTATGACCACTGTATAACCACTGTATGACTACTGTATGACTACTGTATGACTACTGCATAACTACTGTATAACTACTGTATGACTACTGTATGAATACTGTATGACTACTGTATAACTACTGTATGACTATTGTATAACTACTGTTTGACTACTGTATGACTACTGTATGACTACTGTATGACTACTGTATAACTACTGTATAACAACTGTATAACTACTGTATGACTACTGTATGACTACCGCATGACCACTGTATGACTACTGTATGACTACTGTATGACTACTGTATGACCACTGTATAACTACTGTATAACTACTGTATGACTACTGTGTGACTACTGTATAACTACTGTATGACTACTGTATAACTACTGTATGACTACTGTATAACAACTGTATATCTACTGTATGACTACTGTATAACTACTGTATGACTACTGTATAACTACTGTTTGACTACTGTATGACTACTGTATAACTACTGTATGACTACTGTATAACTACTGTATAACTACTGTATGACTACCACATGACCACTGTATGACTACTGTATGACTACTGTATGACTACTGTATGACCACTGTATAACTACTGTATAACTACTGTATGACTACTGTATAACTACTGTGTGACTACTGTATAACTACTGTATGACTACTGTAAAACTACTGCATGACTACTGTATAACTACCGTATAACAACTGTATAACTACTGTATGACTACTGTATAACCACTGTATGACTACTGTATGACTACTTTGTGACTACTGTATAACTACCGTATAACTACTGTATAACAACTGTATAACTACTGTATGACCACTGTATGACTACTGCATAACTACTGTATAACAACAATATGACTACTGTATGACTACTGTTCAACCACTGTGTGACTACTGTATGACTATTGTACAACAACCGCAGACTACTGTATGACTACTGTATAGCTATTGTATGACTACTGTATGACTACTGTATGACTACTGTATAACTACTGTATGACTACTGTATAACCACTGTATGACTACTGTATAACTACTGTATGACTACTGTATAACTACTGTATAACAACTGTATGACTACTGTACAACAACTGTATGACTACTTTATGACTACCGTATAACAACTGTATAACTACTGTATGACCACTGTATGACTACTGTACGACTACTGTACAACCACTGTAACGACTACTGTACGACTACTGTACGACAACTGTATGACTACCGTATGACTACTGTATAATTACTGTATGACTACTGTATAACTACTGTATAACTACTGTATGACTACTGTATGACTACTGTATAACAACTGTTGACCACTGTATGACCACTGTATGACTACTGTATAACTACTGTATGACTACTGTATAACTACTGCATGACTACTGTATAACTACTGTGTAACTACTGTATGACCACTGTATGACTACTGTATGACTACTGTATAACAACTGTTGACTACTGTATGACCACTGTATAACTACTGTATGACTACTGTATAACTACTGTATGACTACTGTATAACTACAGTATAACAACTGTATAACTACTGTATGACTACTGTATAACTACTGTATGACTACTGTATGACTACTGTATAACTACTGTATGACTACTGTATAACAACTGTATAACTACTGTATGACTACTGTATGACTACCGCATGACTACCGCATAACAACAATATGACTACTGTATGACTACAGTTTAACTACTGTGTGACTACTGTATGACTATTGTATGACAACTGTTGACTACTGTATGACTACTGTATAACTACTGTATAGCTATTGTATGACTACTGTATGACTTCTGTATGACTACTGTATGACTACTGTATGACTACTGTATAACAACTGTATAACTACTGTATGACTACTGTATAACTACTGTTTAACTACTGTATGACTACTGTATAACTACTGTATAACTACTGTATGACCACTGTATGACTACTGTATGACTACTGTATGACTAATGTACGACTACTGTACAACTACTGTATAACTACTGTATGACTACTGTATAACTACTGTATAACTACTGTATAACTACTGTATAACTACTATATGACTACTGTACAACTACTGTACAACTACTGTACGACTACTGTATGACTACTGTATAACTACTGTATAACTACTGTATGACTACTGTATAACTACTGTATAACTACTGTATAACTACTGTAGAACTACTGCATGACTACTGTATAACTACTGTATAACTACTGTAGAACTACTGTATGACTACTGTATGACTACTGTACAACTACTGTATAACTACTGTATGACTACTGTATAACAACTGCATGACTACTGTATGACTACTGTATAACTACCGTATAACAACTGTATAACTACTGTATGACTACTGTATAACCACTGTATGACTACTGTATGACTACTGTGTGACTACTGTATAACTACTGTATGACTACTGTATAACTACTGTATAACAACTGTATAACTACTGTATGACTACTGCATGACTACTGTATAACAACAATATGACTACTGTATGACTACTGTTCAACCACTGTGTGACTACTGTATGAATATTGTATAACAACCGTTGACTACACTATGACTACTGTACGACCACTGTATAGCTATTGTATGACTACTGTATGACTACTGTATAACTACAGTATGACTACTGTATAACTACTGTATGACTACTGTATAACAACTGTATGACTACTGTATGACTACTATATGACTACTGTGTGACTACTGTATAACTACTGTATGACTACTGTATAACAACCGTATGACTACTGTATGACTACTGCATGACTACTGTATAACAACAACATGACTACTGTATGACTACTGTTTAACTACTGTATGACTATTGTATGACAACTGTTAACTACTGTATGACTACTGTATAGCTATTGTATGACTACTGTATGACAACTGTATGACTACTGTATGACTACTGTATAACAAATGTATGACTACTGTATAACTACTGTATAACTACTGTATAACTACTGTAGAACTACTGTATGACCACTGTATAACCACTGTATGACTACTGTATGACTACTGCATAACTACTGTATAACTACTGTATGACTACTGTATGACTACTGTATGACTACTGTATAACTACTGTATAACTACTGTATAACTACTGTTTGACTACTGTATGACTACTGTATAACTACTGTATGACTACTGTATAACTACTGTATAACAACTGTATAACTACTGTATGACTACTGTATGACTACCGCATGACCACTGTATGACTACTGTATGACTACTGTATGACTACTGTATAACTACTGTATAACTACTGTATGACTACTGTACAACTACTGTACAACTACTGCACGACTACTGTAAACCTACTGTATGACTACTGTATAACTACTGTATGACTACTGTATAACTACTGTATAACTACTGTATAACTACTGTAGAACTACCGCATGACTACTGTATAACTACTGTAGAACTACTGTATGACTACTGTATGACTACTGTACAACTACTGTATGACTACTGTATGACTACTGTATAACAACTGCACGACTACTGTATGACTACTGTATAACTACCGTATAACAACTGTATAACTACTGTATGACTACTGTATAACCACTGTATGACTACTGTATGACTACTGTATAACTACTGTATGACTACTGTATAACCACTGTATAACAACTGTATAACTACTGTATGACTACTGCATGACTACTGCATGACTACTGTATAACAACAATATGACTACTGTATGACTACCGTTTAACCACTGTGTGACTACTGTATGAATATTGTATAACAACCGCTGACAACACTATGACCACTGTACGACTACTGTATAGCTATTGTATGACTACTGTATGACTACTGTATAACTACAGTATGACTACTGTATAACTACTGTATGACTACTGTATAACAACTGTATAACTACTGTATGACTACTATATGACTACTGTGTGACTACTGTATGACTACTGTATAACAACTGTATAACTACTGTATGACTACTGTATGACTACTGCATGACTACTGTATAACAACAACATGACTACTGTATGACTACTGTTTAACTACTGTATGACTATTGTATGACAACTGTTAACTACTGTATGACTACTGTATAGCTATTGTATGACTACTGTATGACAACTGTATGACTACTGTATAACAACTGTATGACTACTGTATAACTACTGTATAACTACTGTATAACTACTGTAGAACTACTGTATGACCACTGTATAACCACTGTATGACTACTGCATAACTACTGTATAACTACTGTATGACTACTGTATGACTACTGTATGACTACTGTATAACTACTGTATAACTACTGTATAACTACTGTTTGACTACTGTATGACTACTGTATGACTACTGTATAACTACTGTATAACAACTGTATAACTACTGTATGACTACTGTATGACTACCGCATGACCACTGTATGACTACTGTATGACTACTGTATGACTACTGTATGACCACTGTATAACTACTGTATAACTACTGTATGACTACTGTATAACTACTGTGTGACTACTGTATAACTACTGTATGACTACTGTATAACTACTGTATGACTACTGTATAACAACTGTATATCTACTGTATGACTACTGCATAACTACTGTATGACTACTGTATAACTACTGTATGACTACTGTATAACTACTGTATGACTACTGTATAACTACTGTTTGACTACTGTATGACTACTGTATAACTACTGTATGACTACTGTATAACTACTGTATAACAACTGTATAACTACTGTATGACTACTGTATGACTACCGCATGACCACTGTATGACTACTGTATGACTACTGTATGACTACTGTATGACCACTGTATAACTACTGTATAACTACTGTATGACTACTGTATAACTACTGTGTGACTACTGTATAACTACTGTATGACTACTGTATAACTACTGTATGACTACTGTATAACAACTGTATATCTACTGTATGACTACTGTATAACTACTGTATGACTACTATATAACTACTGTATAACTACTGTATAACTACTGTATGACTACTGTATGACTACTGTATAACAACTGTATAACTACTGTATAGCTACTGTATGACTACTGTATGACTACTGTATGACTACTGTATAACTACTGTATAACTACTGTATAACTACTGTATGACTACTGTATAACTACTGTATGACTACTGTATAACTACTGTATAACTACTGTATAACTACTGTATGACTACTGTATAACTACTGTATGACTACAATATGACTACTGTATGACTACTGTATGACAGCTGTATAACTACTGTATGACTACTGTATGACTTACATGGAAGGCCATCTGTCCAGAGAAGTCGTACATGCCGCAGGAGTGCATGAGACTCAGGGTGTTCCTTACAGCCTCGGCACTCAGGACGCGCTCGCCGGTGATTGGGCAGATTCCCCCGTGGGCCAGCGTGGCCGCCATGACGCTTCCAGACTCGCAGGTGACCTCTATGGAACACAGCTGAAAGGAAATCATTTATTTACTAAAACAATGATATAGGGGACACTTCCAGACTCACAGGTGACCTCTATGGAACACAGCTGAAAGGAAATCATTTATTTACTAAAACAATGATATAGGGAGAAACACGTAGGCTCCGTTTCCCAGACACATATTAAGCCTAGTCTTGGACTAAGAAGCATGGTCTACGGAGATTCACCATTGAAATTGCTTTTTAGTGAGGACTAAGACAAATTTGTGTCCGGGAAACTGCCCCAGTGTCTGGGACTCATATGCACTGTAAATACATAGGGTAATACTTTATTATAATGTCGAGTAACAAATCATCATTATGATGCATTACCAGAAATAGCAAAACCACATCAACTTTATCACAGTGTGATTGTGTATATGAGGAAGTGTAGTTTACCTGGAAATAGAAGTCCAGCGCATCAATCATTTCTGCCCCAGTAGGAAAACACTGCAGATGGAAATCAGTTCCTATGATCAATATTTCATACAGGTACAGATGATCTCACACATGAATATCACATAACCATCACACACTGAGTGATCAATATATTTCTGGTGCACAAAACTCCTGGCCTGAGTAGTAGCTACAAAGTTATCAGGAGGTGTGTCCCAGAACCACTGTAATTCAAATGTTGCCATTGCCACTGTCCCTCACTGACCTTCTTCTCTTTGAGGTAGTATCCAATTGCAAAATTTCTGTCGCCTGTTTCTTTTTCAGACTGGAACCTGAGAAACAGAGAGACAAAGTGAGTCCATCACATCACATCAATAATGCAACAAACAGAGAGAACTCAGCTTTAGAAAAGGAAGACATTAGCTAAAACTCACGTGGCATTGCTGAACCCCACGTACTCTCGACCAGCCATCTTCTTGATAAAATCCATCATCTGAGGATGACAGATAGTGTATAGTAATGTAACGTATCATGTTGCATTGTATATGAATACGTTTGAATGATACTGAATGATGACACACATTAAGTCTATCTACTTACATAGTCAAACTTCTCTGCCTTATTCGAACCAGGCTGGTGACACAGAGAAAGAAAGACAGTTGTGTAAACGACAGGTCACCACATCAAACGCCTTTCAGTGGTCAGCCACAGGGTGGCGATGTTCTACAGAGCTTCAGGACTCAGTACGTTCAGCACACTTTAATAGTATTAATTACATTTGAGTCATTTAGCAGACACTCTTTTCCAGAGCGACTTACAGGAGCAATTAGGGTTAAGTGCCTTGCTCAAGGGCACATCGGCAGATTTTTCACCTAGTCGGCTCGGGGATTAGAACCAGCGACCTTTCGGTTACTGGCACAACGCTCTTAACCACTAAGCTACCTGCCGCCCCAATGATGATCACACATCTTGATGTCCTAATATGTACTACTGTACAAGGTGACAAAAACAAGCAGTTGCCACAGTAGACAGTGTCCTAATAAAGCTACTGGTTGTATGAAGTCTCAGCATATTACATGAACTTTCTGTAGTACAGCTGCAATAGTACACCTGTTCCAAAGCAACAGCACCTGGTCTGAAACAGGTGTATCACTGACCCAGCATTGAGAGGTTAAGGGTGGATTTGTTTTGGAATACATTTTTTAGGGGGCTACTTTATACAAATTATAGAGCATAGCAGTGATGGCCCAAGTGACCCCAAATGTCCTATGTCAATGCATGTCCAGTATTTGGGTATAAATTAAATTGTTTGCTTCACAAAGATGCATTACACAGTAATAGTTTTATTTCAGTATTTTATATTAAATTAAAGGAAGAATTCAGTCTGGGGCCCCCTTAGTCTTTATACCCGTTTTATATATATATATATATATACAGTTGAAGTCGGAAGTTTACATACACTTAGGTTGGAGTCATTAAAACTCATTTTTCAACCACTCCACAAATTTCATGTTAACAAACTATAGTTTTGGCAAGTTGGTTAGGACATCTACTTTGTGCATGACACAAGTAATTTTTACAGACAGATTATTTCACTTATAATTCACTGTATCACAATTCCAGTGGGTCAGAAGTTTACATACACTAAGTTGACGGTGCCTTTAAACAGCTTGGAAAATTCCAGAAAATGATGTCATGGCTTTAGAAGCTTCTGATAGGCTAATTGACATCATTTTAGTCAATTGGAGGTGTACCTGTGGATCTATTTCAAGGCCTACCTTCAAACTCAGTGCCTCTTTGCTTGACATCATGGGAAAATCCAAAGAAATCAGCCAAGACCTCATGATTTCATCTATATATATTGAAGCAAGTCAGGAAGTTAAAGCTTGGTCACAAATGGGTCTTCCAAATGGACAATGACCCCAAGCATACTTCCAAAGTTGTGGCAAAATGGCTTAAGGACAACAAAAATATTCACCCAACGTATTGTGGGAAGCTTATGGAAGGCTACCCGAAATGGTTGACCCAATTAAAACAATAGAAAGGCAATGCTATCAAATACTAATTGACTGTATGTCAACTTCTGACCCACTGGGAATGTGATGAAAGAAATAAAAGCTGAAATAAATCATACTCTCTACTATTATTCTGACATTTCACATTCTTAAAATAAAGTGGTGTTCCTAACTGACCTAAAACAGGGAATTTTTTACTAGGAATTGTGAAAAACTGAGTTTAAATGTATTTGGCTAAGGTGTACGTAAACTTCCGACTTCAACTGTAACTGTATATCAGTTAAACTTGCCTGCTCTGACTATGTACCTTTCTCTCTCTCTGCCTGAGATAGCAACACACACACACACATACATACGCATACGCACCACCTCTCCAAAGTGGCCCATTCATTGGTTAAACTGATGCTCTCCCACCGGTCCCAGGGTCCCTCCCCCAGCATGGCGTGAGGGTGAGAGGAGAGCAGTGAAGCTGGCAGAACCAGGGTCAACACTAATGACTACACTACTGTACATGCAACTACTATCTACAGACATGCCAGATAAGCTGTGTGTGTGTGTGTGTGTGTGTGTGTGTGTGTGTGTGTGTGTGTGTGTGTGTGTGTGTGTGTGTGTGTGTGTGTGTGTGTGTGTGTGTGTGTGTGTGTGTGTGTGTGTGCGTGCGTGCGTGTGCGCGCACATGTGGAGCCGCGTTTCAATGGGACAAAGTCAAACTACGTCAGCTTTGGGTCAAAGATTTGCAGGTGATGTGGATCTTGGTTTGTTGTGTACATTTGCTTGGCATGTCAAACACTGAGTCACGTCAGTGGATTTGAAGCCATGTGGATTCAGCAATCATTGACAGTGACTGATATCACTGATGCATCATTGAGAGTGGATGTTTTACGGGAATATTCAGAGTCAGACAGGACATTCTCACAACATGTATACAGTGGTCTGTAGGCTGTCTGTCTAGTTACAGGACATTCTCACAACATGTATACAGTGGTCTGTAGGCTGTCTGTCTGGTTACAGGACATTCTCACAACATGTATACAGTGGTCTGTAGGCTGTCTGTCTGGTTACAGGACATTCTCACAACATGTATACAGTGGTCTGTAGGCTGTCTGTCTGGTTACAGGATATTCTCACAACATGTATACAGTGGTCTGTAGGCTGTCTGTCTGGTTACAGGACATTCTCACAACATGTATACAGTGGTCTGTAGGCTGTCTGTCTCGTTACCTTGATAAGAGAGCTAATCACAATGGCTCCAGCGTTCACCATGGGGTTGTGGGGTTTGTCTAGGCACACAAAACACAAGTTGGTTATTATCAGAGTTTAAGACAGAGTACAGTACACTCACAGAAGTAGAATTATGCTTTACTATTTGGAGACTAAAGTCTTTCTTCGAGAGCTGACGTCATGTCCACTTTGTAGAAAGTAGAAGATCCTGTCAACCTGAACTCACATTGCCTTAACTTGTACTGAAATAAAATCATATTCTTCCACCAGACTATCAAACACAACACAGTAATGTACAACAACAGTAGCAAGGCTTCCCTTACCCACCATCCTCATCCAGGTAGAGCTTGTTGAACTTGAGTCCGCTGGGCTCCATCCCTACGTAGCGGTGTACCTTCTCTGTCCCAGCCTCGTGAATGGCCACAGCATACTCCAGAGGCTTCACACATGACTGGAGACAGAAGGGCTGCTTAGTGTCCCCTACTGAGTGTCTGGGGGGAGAGGAGGGAGAGGGGGGAAACAAGAGAAGAGGATAGGAGGAAAACAGGGGGCGAGAAAGAGGACAGGAGAGAGAGGAAAAGAGAGAGAGGGTAGGAAAAGGCCATTAGGAGGGAGGAAACAGAGGAAGAAAGAGGGATAGGCCAAGGAAACAGAGAGAAGACCAGGGAAACAGAAGAAGAAAGAGAGAGAGGACCAGGGAAACAGAGGAAGAAAGAGAGAGAGGACCAGGGAAACAGAGGAAGAAAGAGAGAGAGGACCAGAGAAACAGAGGAAGAAAGAGAGAGAGGACCAGGGAAATAGAGGAAGAAAGAGAGAGAGGACCAGAGAAACAGAGAGAGGATCAGGGAAACAGAGGAAGAAAGGGAGAGAGGACCAGGGAAACAGAGGAAGAAAGAGAGAGAGGACCAGAGAAACAGAGAGAGGACCAGGGAAACAGAGAGAGGACCAGGGAAACAGAGGAAGAAAGAGAGAGAGGACCAGAGAAACAGAGGAAGAAAGAGAGAGAGGACCAGGTAAACAGAGAGAGGACCAGGGAAACAGAGGAAGAAAGAGAGAGAGGACCAGAGAAACAGAGGAAGAAAGAGAGAGAGGACCAGGTAAACAGAGAGAGGACCAGGGAAACAGAGGAAGAAAGAGAGAGAGGAACAGGGAAACAGAGGAAGAAAGAGAGAGAGGACCAGAGAAACAGAGAGAGGACCAGGGAAACAGAGAGAGGACCAGGGAAACAGAGGAAGAAAGAGAGAGAGGACCAGGGAAACAGAGGAAGAAAGAGAGAGAGGACCAGAGAAACAGAGAGGACCAGGGAAACAGAAGAAGAAAGAGAGAGAGGACCAGGGAAACAGAGGAAGAAAGAGAGAGAGGAACAGGGAAACAGAGGAAGAAAGAGAGAAAGGACCAGAGAAACAGAGAGAGGACCAGGGAAACAGAGGAAGAAAGAGAGAGGGGACCAGAGAAACAGAGAGGACCAGGGAAACAGAAGAAGAAAGAGAGAGAGGACCAGGGAAACAGAGGAAAAAAGAGAGAGAGGACCAGAGAAACAGAGGAAGAAAGAGAGAGAGGACCAGGGAAACAGAGGAAGAAAGAGAGAGAGGACCAGAGAAACAGAGAGAGGATCAGGGAAACAGAGGAAGAAAGGGAGAGAGAACCAGGGAAACAGAGGAAGAAAGAGAGAGAGGACCAGAGAAACAGAGAGAGGACCAGGGAAAAACAGAGAGAGGACCAGGGAAACAGAGGAAGAAAGAGAGAGAGGACCAGAGAAACAGAGGAAGAAAGAGAGAGAGGACCAGGTAAACAGAGAGAGGACCAGGGAAACAGAGGAAGAAAGAGAGAGAGGACCAGAGAAACAGAGGAAGAAAGAGAGATAGGACCAGGTAAACAGAGAGAGGACCAGGGAAACAGAGGAATAAAGAGAGAGAGGACCAGGGAAACAGAGGAAGAAAGAGAGAGAGGACCAGAGAAACAGAGAGAGGACCAGGGAAACAGAGAGAGGACCAGGGAAACAGAGAGAGGACCAGGGAAACAGAGGAAGAAAGAGAGAGAGGACCAGGGAAACAGAGGAAGAAAGAGAGAGAGGACCAGAGAAACAGAGAGGACCAGGGAAACAGAAGAAGAAAGAGAGAGAGGACCAGGGAAACAGAGGAAGAAAGAGAGAGAGGAACAGGGAAACAGAGAGAGGACCAGGGAAACAGAGAGAGGACCAGGGAAACAGAGGAAGAAAGAGAGAGAGGACCAGGGAAACAGAGGAAGAAAGAGAGAGAGGACCAGAGAAACAGAGAGGACCAGGGAAACAGAAGAAGAAAGAGAGAGAGGACCAGGGAAACAGAGGAAGAAAGAGAGAGAGGAACAGGGAAACAGAGGAAGAAAGAGAGAAAGGACCAGAGAAACAGAGAGAGGACCAGGGAAACAGAGGAAGAAAGAGAGAGGGGACCAGAGAAACAGAGAGGACCAGGGAAACAGAAGAAGAAAGAGAGAGAGGACCAGGGAAACAGAGGAAGAAACAGAGAGAGGACCAGAAGAAAAGATGTCAGTAGTATGAGTCACTATTTCACATTCAGTTATCTATCATCCAGATATATAGACATGCAGGGATGTTGTACCTACCTCTGTCCGTCCACTGTACACAGGGACACACCCCAGAGATCAGGACTGAACTTGGCCAGGTGAGGAATGTAGACGGCTACCTGGAACCAGGAAGTACAGACCATCAGAACCATATCACATGTAGCTAATACTTATCGTGGAAAACTTTGTTATGCACATGCGCTGTATTCCTGGGTAAATGCGCATTATTTGGCAAAGTACTAAATTAATATTCATTGATATGCCATGGTTTGCAATCGTCAGATGTAAGTGAATGTGATTCCAGGACAGGGTCCTGAGTTAGAAGTAAGAAAATATTCCTGCAGGTTAGCACATTATTTTAGAACACCGCAATTTGACCAATGGACCCGTAGGAGAATTGGATATACTTGGGAAATAATTGGTTACGTGCATAAAACACATACATTTTGTAGTGGGAAATACTGTATGGGTATAGAATTCTCAACTACATAAAGAAATAAAAATATATTTTGAATGCGAAGAAACGCCCCCTTTTGAGTTGAGTTAACCCATGATCAATTTATTTTTGAGTTAACCCATCATTAATTTTAAGAAAGGAAGACGTTCCTAACTAAATACTGTTCGTTTTGTGTGTGTGTTTTTGTTTGTCTCCGAGTATGTGTGTGTATAGATGGAGTTTCACAATGGGAGCCAAGAGCAGCTAGGGAGAACCTTGTCTGCCCGACCCGCTGACCGGACCGGTGAAGGTAATGGTGGATGAGTGGAGCAGGGACATTCTGGAACAGGCAACGCTCTGGCCCAAGGTAGCAGATTTACCCCTTAAAAAGGCACATCAAGTGAAGTTTTATTAGCAGAATGTAGAAAGAAATTGCAGGACTTTGAAGAAACCAAGAAAGGCAAGTAGAATAGAGGGGGGATGATTTTAGGAAGTGGGAAAGAGAAGCAGAGAGAAGGGCAGACAAGAAAATGAAAGGGATCATGGTGAATGATAAGAAAAGGAGAAACAATGACTTTCTACCTCCCGGATCGGGTGGGGCAGGGCGAGGAAACTGGAGAACAGGACCGCCACCGAAAACGACCCTATACAACCCACACACAGACTGACGCAAGGTTGAGACAGTTGACACCCTTGGACAGCATTTAAAGATTTGTTCAAGCCCCCGTGATGAGCCAATGGTTTGTCTCTTTGTCAATGTTGAGTCAATTGAATTTCTAGTAGATACTGGCGCTGCAATGTCTGTCATAAATTCAAAAATGATGTCCAATCCTCCCATGTCAAATGAATCAGTTAGCACTGTGGGGGCCTCGGGAGTGATTATGAAAGAGTTCATCACGATGCCCCTGCCGGTTAAAATTGATGATACATGCAGGACACATCAATTTATTGCCTCCGCATGTTGCCCTGTAAATTTGGCAGGAAGAGATTTTCTCTGTAAATTGGGAATTCATATTATTTTATCCAAATGTGTGATTGGTACTATGCATGGGACATACAGGACATTGATGGATCACATTGTGACCCAATTGAAGAGATTTTCTCAACGGCCCTGTTGGAAAAAGAAAGGCAGTTTGATGGCACAGACAGACCTACAGACAGACCTACAGACAGACCTACATTGCACCGCCCATTTCTCACCAATTACGAGAGATTTACACTTTGAGAGATTTATATTATGAAAAAAATTGGCTGAAGGAAACTGCCCCCCAAGAAAGCTTACTATGCAGTGATACTCACGACCTTCAGATTATAATGGGCCTCAGTTTTGTTTTATGCTCTTAGTATTAAAGATGTCTAAAGAACAGGCTTTTTTTGATATTTTTAGGATACTGGTGTCTGGTTGAAATCCGTCTTGCAGGTCACTGACTGGGAACTCAGAGCGGATGGGTCTAAATTCTGTGGAGACTGAGTCACCCTTGTTGGCTGGTCTCCCAGAGTCTCTGTGGGCTAAGGATAAGTATGACATTGGGCGAATGAGGGGGGTGAAACTGCTTACGTCACACCTGAGAGCACACAGACCCGGCCAAGCCCAGCATTCTCTGAGTCAGGAGGCAGTGCGGGGGATTACCCTGTTCATGCTTCATTGGTAGAAATAGGAGAAATTGTGCCTTGTCCAGACTCTCCCTGCAACACCCCCATTCTTCCTGTCCGAAAAGCCTCGGGTGATTGGCGTTTTTGTTCAAGAGCTTCTGTTGTGCCAAACCCCGTTACAGTACTATCTGCCGTGCCGGCGTCGGCTAAATGGTTTTCAGTTGTTGATTTGGCTAATGTTTTCTTTAGCATTCCCGTCGCTCCAGAATCACAGTTCTGGTTCGCGTTTACATGATACTGAATCGGACCGCCTGCGGTGTTTTCTGTCGCTTTGGCGCAACATTTAGAGCCTTTCATACCGCCCGCTGGGAGTATGTTAACCCAACGAGCATGCAAAGTCGACACAAGAGCTCTGTTAGCGTTCCTTGCTAAAAATGGCCACAAAGTTTCTAAGAAAAAAGCTGCAGCTTGTGTCTCAATCCGTTAAGTATCTAGGACATGATATTACACCAAATGGTAGGAAATTGGGTCTAGAGCGTGTGGCTGCAATTTTATTCTATTCAAAACAACATATGTTGACACGCACAGGAATGGCAGGCTATTGTAGAGCCTGGCTGCCTGACTATGCTGAGATGGCGATGAATGACACGATACAGTGGACTCCAGGGGGACTCAAGGAGAACCATCAGTGGCTTATGCAGTAACTATGGCTGCCACTACCCTAGAGTGCTAAATTACCACCACATATGTCAGCCCAAGCTGCAGAATTGTTTGCTCTCACTAGAGCATGCATTTTGGCTTTGGAATTGAATTTAAGTTAACCGAATTTAATTTAAAATAGACCTGGAATGAGTTAACTGATTGATCTAAGAGTTGACTGCTGTTAAGAAATGTAGATACCGTTAAAGAACTAAACAAATAAGGAAGGGTACCCAATGAATGTGTGGACGCACACAATAACAGAATGATTGTGCATGAATGATTGTATAAGGATGTTTAACACATTTTTCTTAAGGACAGGTCGAATACCCGTCAAGTACACTGCTGGAATGGTAAGTTACTATGCTCTGTGCTGCACTTCACAATGCTCTATTTTCTCAGGGTAAAAGCAGATTTGCCTAAACCAAAGGGAGGACAGCTCCACAAATTGCAGCCAGGCAATTGGGTGGTCACCAAGGACCTCCGCAGAAAGACTCGGCACCAACAGCGCTGGACTGGTCCATTCCAAGTGCTCCTGACGACCCGGACAGAAGGTTGTAGAGAGGTCTACGTGGCTTCACGCCAGCCATTGCAGCTGTTGTATGGGCCCTGGGAGAAGTGGCCACAATGCAACTGAAGTACACAGCACCAGCAAAGTCCCACGGCGGGACTTAAATAACAGCCACTCCAGCTCGAGCCAACGGCAGGCTCAGGACGGGAGTCCAGCAAACAATAGCCGCCCCATTGTTTAAGAAGACGGAGATCGATGCATCAACGTGATGATTGTCCTCTTTGTACAGATGAAGAGTGTACTTCTGTATAACTGTTTCATTGTTTAATGATTCCCTTAAGAATGTTTTGCACCGTGTGAAGGTAAAAAACTCAGTGGCTCAACAGAAGCCATTTACAAAGATAATGTACTAGTGTATGTTTCATATTTTGCTTGGTTGAAGTTTTGCTTAAATGATGGTATAATTGGCTTATATTATGAATTATTACTTAAATGCGTACTTGTAATTTTGTA
The DNA here is from genome assembly GCF_020615455.1 of Coregonus clupeaformis. Taxonomy (NCBI): domain Eukaryota; kingdom Metazoa; phylum Chordata; class Actinopteri; order Salmoniformes; family Salmonidae; genus Coregonus; species Coregonus clupeaformis. Next base: position 12,870,920 of record NC_059203.1, read on the forward strand.
TTAGGTTGAGATTAGTCTCAAAAGGGAGGAAAAATGTGAACAATTACAAACTTTGTTATGCACATGCGCTGTATGAGCCTTAAACCTGCACTGTCTGTTTCTCTCATGTAAGAAGAAGCCAGCGTTTTTCCTCTCTTGTTTCTGAGTAACTTAGTCAAGAGGCCAAAGATAAAGGGCCGTCTGAGAGTGACCCGTTTTTGGTCCATCCTGTTCCTTTCGTATCTTCAAGGGCACAGCTGTGTGGAGATATGAAGAGAACAGAGGCTGGCTTGAGCAGCAGCGACAATTCTATTAGCAGAAAGGAGTAACAAAACTGGCATTATCACTTGTTTGTACGCTATGTTCCCACTATGATCTCACACACCTGCTAAACTGCCACGTAGACCGAGGTTGTATTTTCCTATATAGGCTGAGACCCAACTCTTGCTTGTTGGGTTCTTAACAATCACCTTTTGAGTGGTTGTTGACCAGCTCCAGATTTGCAAATCTTATAATAAAGTTGTTGTTTGAAGAATCTACAGTCTCGCTCTTCCTTTTGATTAGAATTTCCACAACATACTCCACACTTAAAACGTTTTGTGTGAGTACATGCCATAGTACAACAGACACACACTGACGGAAAACATATCAGAGAAAAAAGACAAAGTAAGAGGACAGATGACAAAAAAAGAGAGATAGTGAGAGACAGAGATGGAGAAGAGTGACATATATGAAAGGTGTAGAGGTGGAAACAAATCTACGTACATGTCCGTTGTGGTTTTTGTGAACGGTGTTGTAGATTTGATCTATTTTTGTACCGAAGGAATCAAACTCAGGGATGATGAACTTCTTTCTGAAGGCCTGGATCAGAAGCACTATGTTCCCACCTACGCACCTGAGGGTTGGTACAACAAACAAAAACAGTATTAGATCATCAATACAGAAACCCTGTCATTGAACAAGCACTAGAGCATTCTAGAAATTCTAGAAATCTAGTTCTGTGAATGAGATTAACTGTGAACTTTTCCCAGATGTTTGCTTTGAAGTGGTGACACTTCCTGAGGTGCAGTGGATGGACTGCTGTTCATGACTGTATTATGACCTCTGACCTTCTTCTCTGTTGTTGTTTGCATGCAAGACTTGGTGCTCATAAGTGGTTTGAATTGTTGTGGAAAATAGGGTTCAGCGGAGCAATGTGAGAATATGAACTCGATTCTCTGTGACACACATGGCTAATTATACTCCTTGTGTATCCTATTAACAGCCTGACCAAGGCCTTATAAAAAAAATGTAATATGTTTTATTGTCACATACACCGGATAGGTGCAGTGAAATGTGTTGTTTTACAGGGTCAGCCATAGTAGCACAGCACCCCTAGAGCAAATTAAGGTTAAGTGCCTTGCTCAAGGGCATATTGACAGATTTTTCACCTTGTCGGCTCGGGTTTTCGAACCAGTGACCTTTCGGTTACTAGCCCAACGCTCTAACCACTAGGCTACTTTATTTTATTTTTTTTGTCATTTAGCAGACGCTCTTATCCAGAGCGACTTACAGGAGCAATTAGGGTTAAGTGCCTTGCTCAAGGGCACATCGACAGATTTTTCACCTAGTCGGCTCGGGGATTAGAACCAGCGACCTTTCGGTTACTGGCACAACGCTCTTACCCACTAAGCTACCTGCCGCCCTATGTGCCCTATATTATTTCCTACCCCAACCTACGTCTCATCTTTTATTTTTTTATTTTACCTTTATTTAACTAGGCAAGTCAGTTAAGAACAAATTCTTATTTACAATGATGGCCTACACTGGCCAAACTCGGACAATGCTGGGCAAACAAAGACATTTGATAAGCCTATAACTTTGTTTAACCTCCATTTATGTGTACACTCTTAGAAAGAAATACGCTATCTAGAACTAAAAAGGGTTATTCGGTTGTCCCCATAGGATAACCCTTTGAAGAACCCTTTTTGGTTCCAGGTAGAACCTTTTTTGGTTCCAGGTAGAACCCTTTTTGGTTCCAGGTAGAACCCTTTTTGGTTCCAGGTAGAACCCTTTTGAGTTCCAGGTAGAACCCTTTCCACTGAATCCAAAAGAGTTCTAACTGGAACCAAAAAGGGTTCTACCTGGAACCAAAAAGGGTTCTACCTGGAACCAAAAAGGGTTATCCTATTGGGACAGACGAAGAACCCTTTTGGAACCCTTTTTTCTAAAGAGTGTAGACTACTGTGCAGATATAAGGAACATTGGTTTTCCCCACTCGATCAAGATGCCTGGACTGTCAAAGTCTACTTTAGACGTCAATAATTTACTCTTTAACTGAATTTTCATGAAAGGACATGCATATCCACAGCTGAAACACAAAGCTGTAACAGGTCAACTGATAAAGGGTTACATCTAATTCCAATCACAATTTACTTTGGCTGTGTGTCTGTGTGTGTGTGTGTGTGTGCGTGTGTGTGTGTGTGTATGTGTCCCCAAGGACCAAGGCAGCTGGCACCTATCAATCTGAGTCATACCCTGCTCTGTTGCCCACACAAGACTACCCGTATCCTCCCACTGCCCTTAGCCCACTGTCCTCAGCCCACTGCCCTCAGCCCACTGCCCCTCAGCCCACTGCCCCTCAGCCCACTGCCCCTCAGCCCACTGTCCTCAGCCCACTGTCCTCAGCCCACTGCCCCTCAGCCCACTGCCCTCAGCCCACTGCCCTCAGCCCACTGCCCTCAGCTCACTGCTGAGTGGACTGAGAGCACATATACTGTTGCCTCTAGCGAACTCTTAAAATGACTTGATGTATTGAAGATTAAATGCCAGAGAGAGGAGCCGTGTGTGTGTGTGTGTGTGTGTGTGTGTGAGTGAGTGAGTGAGTGAGTGAGGTGGCTCTAGAAGCAGGTCCCAAATCCCCCCCCACCACACTTGGCCCTAACCCTTGGTTTATACAGACTAGCTGTAAGCAATATGGTGGAAGCTCCACTAATGCACTACTTGTACCTATCCAGACCCTACAGATCTGCAAACATCGAAGGGTTAGGGCCAGGGGGGAGGGGGTATGGAGCAATTTGGGAACGTCTAAATCCAACTAGGCGACTCACTTGTGGAAGAGTTCCCGGTCCAACATGACGTCATGAAAGGATTCCGATACGGAGCGTTGCAGCTTGTCCATACAGTCCTTCAGTCGTGGGTCGGATGTATTAAGACCAGTCCTCTTGAGGGCCTGATCAAATCAAATCAAACTTTATTTAAATTGCATTTAAAGTCACAAGACACTTTACAGTAAACACCAATACAATGAAGTGGTTAAAATAAACAAAAGGCGATAAAAGAGATGAATAAAAGAACAACACAAGGGTTTGGTTGGGGAGAAAGGAATTATTATATTATCAGCCATAGTGCAAAGCCATGTTGTAGTTTTATTTAGAGTGTACTGTAAATCATTCTGCCTCGTCATGTCTCTCCACCCCTCTCCAGAACAGGGCAGCACAGATGGCCCTTAAAAGTACACGGAGAGCTAACATGTCAGTCTCTCCTGGCTCAGAGTGGAAGAGAGATTGACTTCATCACTGCTTGTTTTTGTGAGAGGTGTCGACGAGCTGATTGTACCGAGCTGTCTGTTTGGAACGCTGGCACACAGCTCGGACACCCATGCATACCCCACAAGACATGCCACCAGAGGTCTCTTCACAGTCCCCAAGTCCAGAACGGACTATGGGATGCGCACAGTACTACATAGAGCCATGACTACATGGAACTCTATTCCACATCAGGTAACTGATCAGATTTAAAAAACGGGTAAAAATACACCTTGTGGAACAGCGGGGACTGTGAAGAGACACACACAGGTACATACACACATACATATAGACACTCACTCTACACACGTGTACACATGGATGTTGTATTGTAAATATGTGATAGTGGAGTAGTGGCCTGAGGGAACACACTAAATGTATTGGGTAAAGTGTTATGAATTATAATCTCATGTAATATTTTAAATTGTATATAACTGCCTTAATGTTGCAGGACCCAAGGAAGAGTAGCTGCTGCTGTTACGCGAGGCACTTGGATGTGAACTACCTTTATATGAACTAACTTGAACTCATCTTGAGGCCCACTGACATACATGCATCTTGTTGCAAGTTGAGCACCTGAGTCCCTTTTATTGTCCAAGCTGGACTGAAGCTTGTTTGGGTACGCTTTCAGTCACTTGTTGCAAGTGTTTGGATTCAAACAGTGCAGTAGTGCTGGTGCAATATGAAACACAGATCAAATCAGAGCTTTGACTATCATTAACATCTTCTACAATTGATTATTTCATTTAACAAGTTAGTTATTTTGGGGTAATTTCATTACATGTTGGAAGACAAAACACCCATGTTATTGTTGCATGATGATACAACCTAATCTCTCTCTGCAGGGTAATCTTTAGACTGATGTGTTGTGATCTTCACCAGACCCATTCCATCCAGTCCTTCATCAGGCCTGGAGACATGGAGACTATTTCATTCAAATAACATAATGAAATAGCCTACTGTTCCATGATACACCTTATTGTTTCTATTCACTCAATTGTTGCCTACTGTTTCTTGTGACACAGTATACATTGGCAGGGAGGGAGGGAGGGAGAGAGAGAGAGAGATTGTGCTTTTGTGTTTGTGGCTGTATGTCTACATCGAGAGAGAGTTTGTTGTCAAGGAGGGTTGTGTGACCAGAGTAACCTTTTTAATTTACAACCTACTCTTCTTTCCTTTATAGGTTCGCTGATGTGTGTACTTACTCACAGAGATAAAGTGTGAGACGGGGACTTGTTCCTGACCCTCCGTGATGGTGTAGAAGAGCATATCTTCTACCTCTGAGAAGAGACCCTTCCCATTGCTCCTACATATACATACAGTGAAGAGGAAAGTTGTCAGCTTCAAACAACACAGACATACACAACTTGAATGGCTATGTATAGAGTAATGGATGATTGAGGAGAAAGCATTGTTTTGGAGATACAATAACATAGGCCTATATGTGATTCCCACACACAGTAAACTAATATCTGTCAATCAATACATTACACAAATGAACTGTCTGAACTGGACCAATAAAAACACAAACTCACAGTTTGGAAAACACTTGGTCCATGTCTAAGGTTGTTCCGATGCGGTGAAGATCTGTTGAGCTTGAGTTGAAACATTGTGCCGGTTGAACTTTCACATTAGGACGACAACCCGGTAATAAACCCTTATAACAAACCTTTTTGAAAACTATTTTAGTCGTGTCTTTTAAGGTTTCAACAGCTGCTGCGTTGGTCACCCGTAATATTTTCAAACAGTGCATGGTTACAATAACTTTACAACAATATAAGCAGATAAGGAGAATAACTGCCTTCGGATAACCTTTTAGTTATTTCCGTTACTTTCTCCACTACTTATCCGCAGTCTGAAAGTCAGCTTTGGTCAACCGACTACAGGTAGCTAGGCTGCAATCTCGTTTTCACGTTTGGAACTTGCGATGAGAGCACAGGCAGCGAACTCCGCCGACGACGTCAGAGTATATATAGCTAGGTCATAATCACTATAACGTCACAATACCCGTGCCGAGCATTCGATTTGGCTGTTGGGGTCAAGAAAATCCCCAGGTCCGCTAAAACCATTGACAACTTTGTTAAATAAATGTTATAACTATTTGGTTTTAGTATCATCACCTTGAAGAGCATAGTCAGAACTACATATTTCCGATTACTCCACATTTAGCTCTATCATCGGAGTTATAAAGCAAGTAACTGCATGCTTTTCATGATCCGTAAACTTCGACTGAACATTTTTTCCATTTGGCATGTAACGTTAGCTAGCTAAATAAACAATATGTGTCATTTAGCTTGCTTCATCGGAGATAAGGCTTTCGGAAAGGGCTTGACATCCGCAAATCCTCCTCCTGGTAAAGTTGTCAGTCGGACTACTGTCATCACCACTACAGTATATGGCAAGCAAATCAAACAATATAGCCATCTAGTTTATCCCCTGAATGTTAACTTGTTAACTAGCCATATTGACGTGATCTGTTATTAGCTAGCCAATTTGACATAGTCCATCAGTCAATGTAGCCTATCATGTCTGTCAGCAGCATTATTAAACGCTCTTAAAAACAAAGTTGAAAAGAGGAAAATGTTAGATAACTTCGCTAGGTAGGCCTACTTTGATTGTAGAAAAAGTACATTAGGTCTACTTACCACTGTTTAGGCAACTGTACAAAGTTTCAATCGGTAGCTTGCAAAGTAAACATTATCAGCTAACAGTACATCGGCAAATGCTGATAATGTAACTGATAAAGCTAAATGTATTATTTGTTTTGCATGGAATACTCGGACATTTGTAGTTCTGACTACGCTCTTAAAGAGGTGATATTATTACAAACAAATAGTTAACATTTATTTAACAATCCCTTGAAAACGGCACCCAGTTGTCATTGGTTTTAGTGGAGCAGGGAGTCCCGTTGACCCCAGCAGGCAGTTCGAACGCTCTACACCTGCTGCCCAAACCGCCCCGGTTGTGTGCGGGAGCGTTGCAAAAATACATGTACGCTAGTGATGTGCTGTTCATGAAAAATTCGTTATTTTTCATCCACTCCTTTTACTGAATCGAGAGTTGTCTTGTTTTGTATGCTTTGTACAAAATAATAAAATGCAAGACGACAGGATATTTATAAACGTAGCTCTTTATTAACTAGCTATAACTGGCATGTTCATGTGTCTCTGGCCATGATCGTCATAGAATGACCTCACCACCTGGGTGGTCTTAAGCCAATCATAGCACAGTATGATATGACAGTAGAATGCATCCAATTACAATTCAGTATGCTGACACATATGAATATTACATCCATCTTCTTTAAAAATAAAATAAAAAATATGTAGAACAAATAAAGCGTGTCTTTTGAATACATGCTCTGTAGTTTGAACTCGAGGTAAGTAACCATTTAAACTGCACCAACTGCATCAACATAACAGACTGAAACAATGATTCAGCATACTGTTACTTTTAGAACAAATATTTCTCAGCAACTCAGCTTCTCACTGTAGCAATGACATCTCAACATATCAAACAAATACAATACCAAAGCATTTCAAGTGAACTTTCAATAACAAGTTTACAGTCCGGAACTCTTTTAGGGCAGCGGTCCGCCTACACCCTTTGACATTTCACAGGTCTAGGACAGCTCTAGGCTTGACCTCTCTTCCTGACCTGGTGTGATATGAAGCTGAGTATGCTTCTGTGTCAATCAACAGTTCTATTCTACTGTCATATCATACTGTGCTATGATTGGCTAAGACCACCCAGGTGGTGAGGTCATTCTAAGATGATCATGGCCAGAGACACATGAACATGCCAGTTATAGCTAGTTAATAAAGAGCTACGTTTATAAATATCCTGTCGTCCTGCATTTTATTATTTTGTACAAAGCATACAAAACAAGACATGGTGTCAGAGTAAAAGGACTAAAAGATGGATTTTGCTGGAGTTCCTTCACCTCGAATGGATTGGGGGTCTACAAATCTACCTGATGCATGGCGTAAGTTCAAACAGCATGTGGAGCTGATGTTCACGGGTCCTCTGAAGGAAAGAGGAGAAGAGGAAAAGTGCAGCTACCTGCTCCTCTGGATCGGTGAAAAAGGGAGAGACATTTACAACACATGGACACTTCCGAGGCTGAATCAAGGTACTGGGCTCCTGAGTGGCGCAGTGGTCTAAGGCACTGCATCGCAGTGCTAACTGTGCCACTAGAGATCCTGGTTCGAATCCAGGCTCTGTCGCAGCCGGCCGCGACCGGGAGACTCATGGGCGGCGCACAATTTGTCCAGGGTAGGGGAGGGAATGGCCGGCAGGGATGTAGCTCAGTTGATAGAGCATGGCGTTTGCAACGCCAGGGTTGTGGGTTAGATTCCCACGGGGGGCCAGTATAAAAAAATATGTATTCACTAACTGTAAGTTGCTCTGGATAAGAGCGTCTGCTAAATGACTAAAATGTAAAATGTACTGAAAACATACTACGATCGTTTTGAAGCATATGTTGTGCCAAAGACCAATACAATTTTCGCTATGTACAAATTCCATGAGAAAGTACAAGGCGCTAGCGAATCGTTTGAACAGTTTGTCACTGAGCTGCGTCTGCTTGTGAAAGACTGTGATTATGCAAACAAGGATGAGATGGTCAGGGACCGTATTGTATTTGGAATACACTCACCGCGAGTGAGAGAGAAACTTTTGAATGTTGGATCAGAGCTAACGCTGGACAAAGCTATCGACATTGTGGGGCTCTATTCTCTTACAACCAGATGTGATGCCTAGCTTAGAAAGAATACATTAATGATTAAACATAATAGGTTTGTGCTGTACTGATATAGATTGTTTAACATAAAAAGCTGTGATTAATGTGAGGAACCGTTAGGGGGTAGGCTGAGACAGACTTGTGACTCACACACACACACACTGCCTCTTTGTTAAACTGCTCAAGGACATGTGTACTGCTACAATGAAGAAGAACAAACTATGTCTGAGGTTGCTGACTCGAGACAAGTTGTAAAGATAACAACTAATGCCCGGCAACAGTGAAGCGCCAAGGGGCTGGGACCAGCCTGAGCGCCAACGATAGGTTGGGTAAGTTTAAACCACACCCAGCCTCTATTCTGACAGGCCCAGCAGGGAGCGGGAACTATCTCTGTAAGAGTATTTAAAGAAGAACTTATAACAATGGCTCAGTTCTCTGACTGCCCTGCGTGGTGTTTCAGTGAGCCCGTATATACTGTGATGTCACGAGAGGCTGTGTCCTGGAGGGACGTTACATCCCCCTGAGATGGCTGCAAACCCAGACAGCTATGGCTCCATCTGCTGGTATGGTCGGGAACTCCAACCCTCTATGGCCAATCTTCCCACGCAGCTGAAACCAATCAGGAGCTGATGAGCTGAAGGTTTGGGGAAGGGAAGAGACACAGTCTCCAAGCTGGGCTCTCTGGAGGACAAGAGTGCTGCACGTCCACTTCCATGAGGAATATAAGGATTTGGAGATACTTACCTTTGGGAAATACTCACCTTTGGATATATGCACCTGTGGAAATACGTGTGGGACATTTGGAAGGACGTTTTGCTGGGTTGGCCACTAGCTGCAACGTGGAATACAGTAAGACTGGGGAAAAGTTATTTGAGCGAGGGAGAGTTATGATTTTGGATGTGGAAGAGACATCCCTGAACTGTTAACCCTTAAGAGCCACCAGAGAACAGAATTGTGTTATACTTTCGTTAGTTTCCCAAGACCTTTAATAAAATCCTTGTTTTGGTTGAACCTGGTCTCCTTGCACTACTTGAGCAATCCCGCTGAAAGCTGTGTAGCCTCTCGTGACGTCACAGATGGTGGAGAATACGGGCACGCTCAAGCGTTAATAGTGCATGTCAGAGGAGGATACCGAAGGTTTGATCACCCAGTTTTCCAAGTTGGCCGTAGGCTCCCCGCCGACTGAAATGGAGGACATCTTGAAAGCCCTTGTTGCTGGCCAGCAAGCCCAGATGCAAGCAAACGTGGCTCTCTTGGAGGAGCAAAAGAAAGCCAACCTTCTGAAGGCAGAGGAATTGCAGTTGCAGAGACAGAGGGTGGTCCAAAATACCCGCCCAATAAAGGCAAGTGACTTTATATCTAAGATGGGAGCTACCGATGACATTGAGGCATACCTGCATGCATTTGAGGCCACGGCCACTAGGGAAGCCTGGCCCAAGCAACAGTGGGTTGGTCTGTTAGCCCCCTTTCTAACCGGGGAAGCGCTGAATGCTGTCCGGGACCTGGGCCCTGACCAGGTTACTGACTATGATGCCCTGAAGTCTGAGATCCTCAGCAGATATGGACTCACAAAGTTTGGTATGGCCCAGCGCTTTCACAGTTGGACCTTCCAACCAGACCAACCTCCTCGGGCGCAGATGCATGAACTTGTCCGAATCGCAAGGAAATGGCTGGATCCGCAGAGGAATACAGCAGCGGCGGTGGTGGAGGCCGTTGTGGTGGATCGTTACCTACGCGCCCTGCCTTATGAGGCAAAACGGTTCATCAGTCAACAGGCCTTGACCACGGCTGATCTGACCGTGGAAGCTGTGGAAAAGTACCAGGCCACAGCGGAGATGCTGAATGCTTCCCGAAAAGACCCCAGGAGTGCGGCCCCACCACAAATGGGGAAAACCCGTCCAAAGGACCCCAAGGTCTCGAACCCCGCCGCGTCAGGACTTATCCCGGCTCCAGGGGGAGCCAGAAACCAGGCGGGTCCAAGAAGAGTACACCAGGATGGGGAACCTCGACAGTGTTACCGGTGTGGGGAGATGGGACATATCTCCTGGCAGTGTGGGAAACCAGCCGATGAACCTATGCCCACTGCGGAGTCCTCCAGCTCAGCACCCACACCTCGTTTTGCCTCGCTCTTGGGAGTCGTAGATGGCGGCCCAGATCGACCCCCCACCTGCCCGGTAACTGTGAATCACCATGATGTGGAGTCCCTTCGGTTCTATCTCCTGGGCCGACGTTTCATGGTGGTATCTGATCACGCCCCTCTGCAGTGGATGGCCAAGAACAAGGAATCAAACAGTAGAGTAACCAGATGGTTTTTGAGCTTGCAACCGTTTAACTTTTCTGTTGTCCACAGGGCTGGCAAGCACCACGGCAATGCGGACGCCCTCTCCCGGCGTGATGCCTTCTTCGCTGCCTTTACCCCGACGAGGACGTCGGTCCCGAGGAGGGGGATGTGTGATGTCACGAGAGGCTGTGTCCTGGAGGGACGTTACATCCCCCTGAGATGGCTGCAAACCCAGACAGCTATGGCTCCATCTGCTGGTATGGTCGGGAACTCCAACCCTCTATGGCCAATCTTCCCACGCAGCTGAAACCAATCAGGAGCTGATGAGCTGAAGGTTTGGGGAAGGGAAGAGACACAGTCTCCAAGCTGGGCTCTCTGGAGGACAAGAGTGCTGCACGTCCACTTCCATGAGGAATATAAGGATTTGGAGATACTTACCTTTGGGAAATACTCACCTTTGGATATATGCACCTGTGGAAATACGTGTGGGACATTTGGAAGGACGTTTTGCTGGGTTGGCCACTAGCTGCAACGTGGAATACAGTAAGACTGAGGAAAAGTTATTTGAGCGAGGGAGAGTTATGATTTTGGATGTGGAAGAGACATCCCTGAACTGTTAACCCTTAAGAGCCACCAGAGAACAGAATTGTGTTATACTTTCGTTAGTTTCCCAAGACCTTTAATAAAATCCTTGTTTTGGTTGAACCTGGTCTCCTTGCACTACTTGAGCAATCCCGCTGAAAGCTGTGTAGCCTCTCGTGACGTCACAATACGAACATCATATTTACCATTCAAGTGTTTGCATTAATTAAAATACTAGTCTATCTTAGAAGACGTGTATTGACCTCTTTTTGTTCCTAAACCAGATTTGAATTGACGCAACTTGACAACATAGCCAGATCTCACGAGCTAGCACAGGTTCAGATGAAAACCATGTTGGGCGGCAGCACGAGCGCATCACGTGAACAAGCAGTGGACGCAGTCAGGCAGACATCAAAGCACATCTCCAGTGCCCAGAGAGCATGTTTCAGAACGGAGACAGACAGAACTCCAAAACAGATCGACACAGACTCCAAACGCCCCAAAACATGTGGATATTGTGGATACAAAGTGCATGGCGAACAGGGGAATTGCCCAGCTAAAGGCAAACAGTGTACTAAATGTGGAAAATGGAATCACTTTGCAAGCAAAAGTGTGCAGAGTTTACCGTGGAAAAACAGTGAGTGAAGATGGAATGTCAATCAAAGAGTCAAATGCTGATGAACTGTTTATTGATTCAGTGACACAGAAAAGTCAGATATCAGAGACAGAGCAAGCCTTTGCTGACATTGAAATAGGAAGACAAGGCACAGAGCTAAAATTCAAACTAGACACTGGTGCACAAGTAAACATTATTCCTCTGAGTAAGTACAGAAGCTTGACATCTGAGTGTGAGCTACAGCCCACCACGCACAGACTGACTGGTTATGGTGGTGAACAGCTCCCAGTAAAAGGCACATGCACTCTCAAATGCAAATACAATACCAAAGCATTTCAAGTTAACTTTCAATAACAAGTTTACAGTCCGGAACTCTTTTAGGGCAGCGATCCGCCTACACCCTTTGACATTTCACAGGTCTAGGACAGCTCTAGGCTTGACCTCTCTTCCTGACCTGGTGTCATATGAAGCTGAGTATGCTTCTGTGTCAGTCAACAGTTCTTGTGGTGTTGCAGGTAAGTATGGTGTATGTTGTGTTGGGTCTGTGTTTAGTCCACCCCGTTCTCTTTCAGGGGAACAGTCCATCCCGTCAGTGTGTTGTTCTTTTGTGTTCAGTAGGTGACGACGATTGCGGCGGTACACCGCTCCTTCTGCGGTGCGAACGAGATATGAACGTTCAGTGTCAGCTGGTTGGATGACGACTGCTGGCTTCCAGTAGCCATGCTCCTGGATTCTAACTGACTCTCCGTCGTTCAGTGGTGGCAGTGGTCTGGCTGACCTGTCGTAGTGTCGCTTTTACTGTTGTTGTCTCTGTGCACGTTTTGCATGCATTTCCTTGTAGCTGACGACCTCAGGTTGCAGCTGCTGGTTGGTGCTGGGAAGGTTTGAGCGAAGTCTGCGGCTCATCAACAGCTGGGCTGGTGATTTGAAGTTGTCAACTGGAGTGTTGCGGTATTCAAGGAGACTGAGGTAGGGGTCTCTCTTGTCTGCTTTTGCTTTGTCCATGAGTGATTTAGCGATCTGCACAGATCAACGGAATCATTTTCAAGCTCTTTATTTATTTTTATTTTTATTTTTTTATTTCACCTTTATTTAACCAGGTAAGCCAGTTGAGAACAGGTTCTCATTTACAACTGCGACCTGGCCAAGATAAAGCAAAGTAGTGCAATAAAAACAACACAGAGTTACATATGGGGTAAAAAAAAACATAAAGTCAGAAATACAACAGAAAATATATATACAGTGTGTGCAAATGTAGCAAGTTATGGAGGTAAGGCAATAAATAGGCTATAGTGCAGAATAATTATTAACTAGCTATAACTGGCATGTTCATGTGTCTCTGGCCATGATCATCTTAGAATGACCTCACCACCTGGGTGGTCTTAAGCCAATCATAGCACAGTATGATATGACAGTAGAATGCATCCAATTACAATTCAGTATGCTGACACATATGAATATTACAAGAGTCATGAATCATTTTTTTCTGAGTGACTCGTTAATTTTGTCGTTTGTTTGACCTGCTGGGCACAGTGACTACAGCAGGATTAATATGCTCTCTGGCTCATGGCTCCAGAGACTTGCTCTGACCAACAACTGTACAATAGATCATGCTGCACTGCTGACAGCAATAATATCATAGAGAAGAAAAAAACATGTTTAGAACTGGTAATTGATCGCATGGTACAATAATAAATTATGGGCACAGCTTTGTAGAACCAAAAACATACACAGTCTGCATGCTTTGGGCATTACTGACTCAAATGAACGAAATGAGTCAGTCAGAAGATTCGCTTTTTTTACTGAAGGAGTCGAAAAGATCCGAGTTATTAAAAAGAGCCGAACTTCCCATTAATAATTTACACATACACGTTATTCACTCATTTCATCCAAACTGCTCGGGTGCGTCAACGTCGTCAGCATAGACAGGCGCTAAAATATAACGTGTTCTATCAGAGAGGAAGAGGAAAAGAGAGGCCCAACTCGACGGAAGATCTGTCTTCCTCCAGCATTGTGGCGTTTTTCCATTGTTTCACTCACTAAGCAAGGAATTTTTATATGGAGGTCAATGAGTGTCGAATTTGGTCAACAACAAATAAATGAATGGTTTATTTACTACTTGATGTTTATTGAGGTTTATTTGATCCAAAATAAGTTTCGTACTGCTTAAGTTGTTACGAGTGTACTTATATAAGTAGGACACGTGACAACTTTGAGCGTATCTCTCCATTGAATACAGGCGGCTGACGTCATCAACCCTCATCGAATATTCAAAAAAAGATTACAATAATGAGATGTATCCACCAATCCAAAGAAAGGATAGGCAGGAGCTAGACAGCCGGCCGTGCCACTTTGTTGACAACGACTCCCATTGTTAGGGTGGAGAGACGTGTATCTTGTCTGTATATCCATAACCTTTGGTTCTATTTCAGATGCTTGATGAGCTGCAAGTCCTGCCTCTCCCATCTCCTCATTGGTTTTTAGGACATAGTAATCCATGTGGGTGATTGAAAGATGAATAAGGTACACACTCCAGTCCAGTTGGTGGTGGTATTGCATCTTAAAGTTGGTTGCCACCCGCCATAGAACATCCACAGAAGAAGAAGCAGAAGAACTAACTAGGAGAGATTAATCAAAGAAAGGACCATATGCATTTCGGGTAAAATAACAGCCCAATGTTTATCTCCCAGGACAAATGAGCTAGAAACAGCAAGCTAGCTGAATGTCCATGAATATTTCATGTGCGTTTCGACCTGTCCCCAAATTAATATAGTAAGGTTCACAGTTGGTTTTGGTATTTTAACCTGCGTGTCATGAACGCGTCTGGTGGAGATATACAAAATCAACATGCTCACGATGATACGCTGCTGTTTTGGTCTGGTATGCATGTTATTGTGACGTTTTAAAGATAACAACCTATTGTCAGGTCGAGCATTGGTCAGCACAGTGACCAATGGGAAAGTACAATCAAGCTTGAAGACATGGCCTATTCTAGCAGATGACTAACACAAGGTTTGGCGCCTTAGATACAATGTATTAAAATACTAAAGTATCTGCTTCATGTAACCATTGACCAACTTAAATGTCACTTTGTTTATAACGGACCGATTTAGGCAGAGGCTGCAGAGCAGAGCATTCGTATGATGAACTGTTTGGTTTAATCAACAAACCAATATGGAGCTTATAGGTTATGTTTTGAAATACTTTGACCAACTCACAGTAGGGAGAAATCATGACAGGCTGACAATGAGCTTCGAAAATCATTCATTGGTCTCATTTTTATTATTTGTGTTCATATAATGGACATCAGTTATTTCAATAAGAACAGCCTTAATTGAACGATGAGTATGTTCAAACTGCTTGTTGTAGGTAATAAAGCTTTTGCCTACAAAGTTAAGAATATTGCTTGAAATTAAGCAACATAGATAATGGTGACTAAATGGCACAGTAGGTTCCCAAACAGAATAACTATTCAAATATCTATAGGATATAATCTAGCTTCAAAACACAGACAGTAGGCCTGTAAAGAAATGCATTGAATTAATTTTTCCAGGTAGAGTTATGATGTGTAGGCTACTCTACATTCTGTAAGTTTAAACTCAAACAATATACTGTTTTTTTTTTCATTGTTTAGTCTTGTATTGTATAGGTTTGTATTGCATTATGTATTATATTGCATTGCATTGCATTGTATCCTATTAACTCTTTTAAATGCAACTCTACACACTCTTAGCAGGACGTGGCATCACCAGTTTCAGCCCAATATCGATGACACAGGATGGCATGTAAGGGAGAGGGATCCATCCAAACTTGGCGTCCCAGCCGGCAGTGTAGCGGGTACTGCGGTAGGCAGACACCAAGGCATGCTCCATGCAGTTAGTCACTTTACTCAGGTCAGAGTCACAAGCTGCATTCATGATCAACCGCTGGATCTGGATAGGTTGGGGGAAAAAAGGGATATTGTTAAAACTGTTAAGAATTTGTACAGCCAATGGTAGGACTACAGAGGAGAGGAAAGCGCAGAGGGAAAAGGAAAAGTGAAGAGGAGAGGGGTTGAGGCCTGAAACCAACTGGATGATAAGCTGGCCGTAGTATGATAGCCAGGATGGTCATATTACGTGTAGTCTTGAGACAAATGTCAATGGGATTTTCTACTAATGAGAGTTATGTTGCTCTTTAACATTGTATAATGTTGTACTATTGTAGCTCAGTGAAAAGGGGACTATAAGAGTCTAAGACATTGTTCTACGGCAGGTAAATACCGCAATACGGGTTTGGTTGAATTGAGCTTTGTGATGACTACTATAGATATGTTATTGTGATAGTACCTGGAAGATTAGCCCTCATTGTGGGCTTACAAAGATCCAAACAAACTATAGTAGCCTACCTGAGGCAGTCTGAGAAGGACTCCAGAGCGAACTTAAGAGATATCCCCTGCCGTTAGCCGCCACCCTGCCCAGCACTGAGGCCACGTTGATGATCCTGCCGTGGGCCTGTTTGATGAGGGGCAGGAAGGTGCCACGTTGACGATCCTCCCCTGGGCCTATTTGATGAGGGGCAGGAAGGTGCCACGTTGACGATCCTGCCCTGGGCCTGTTTGATGAGGGGCAGGAAGGTGCCATGATGACGATCCTGCCCTGGGCCTGTTTGATGAGGGGCAGGAAGGTGCCACGTTGACGATCCTGCCCTGGGCCTGTTTGATGAGGGGCAGGAAGGTGAGAGTCATCTCTGTCACCCCCGTCATGTTGACCTTCAGGGTAAATTAATTGTGGTCCTCTGTAGCTCAGCTGGTAGAGCACGGTGCTTGTAACGCCAGGGTAGTGGGTTCGATCCCGGGACCACCCATACACAAAAAATGTATGCACGCATGACTGTAAGTCGATTTGGATAAAAGCGTCTGCTAAATGGCATATTATTATATTATTACTGGTATAGGCCTCCAGCCTCATCCACTCTGAGGGACCCATGGGCAGGGAGCGCCCCTCGTTGTTCACGATACCCCACAGTCCTGGAAGAGGGGGAGGAGAGAGAGAGATATGAAGATATTGTTTAATAAGAAATGTTTTCAGCTTTGGATTCACTGTGTATTTCAAGTCAAGTGCATCTGTTTTATTTGACACAACTGCTGTTTAAGTCATGCGTAGGCCCATGTGTTTTTCTTGACCCTTCGACCAGACTAGGATAGGTTACAGCTAGGAAACATAGTTTTTACTAGTCAGGAACATAGGTGGAAAAAACTCCTGGCCCTAGCAGTGAGTAACATAAACCCCACTCCATATGGTCTCTCAACGTTATCTCCAACTTCCTGCTTGGTGTACTCCATGGCTTTCTGTATACTGGCGGTGCTCGTCACATCTAGGAGAACCGTCTTCATGTACGGCCCAGTCGCACTCTTCAGATCATCAGCCCCTTTCTCTGTCAGACACCCAGCTATCACCCTGAACCCCCCGCCGGTCCAGCCTCTTACAGAGCAAGTTCCCAAAGCCAGAGTCACACCCCGTCACACCAACACATACTTCTCCTTGATGTTCTCTACTTTCAGACTGTCTCTGTACAGCCAGCCTAGCGTCCACAGAACCACGAAGGTAGCAACGCCGTACAGCCATAGATTATCCCTGCTGGGGAAGAGGAGAGCACAGTGAGGGGTTGTAGGGTGGTAGCGAGGGTGAAATATGAAGTTGATAGAATGGTAGTTAAGACTTGACGTTAATATCAAATCAATATCTACGTTTGGTATTTGATTGAGTTGTCAACAACCATGAAATGAACTTGAAGCAAACCAAACCTTGAAGTCCCTGAATCGTTGTTGGTTTGTGCTTGAAATCTAGGTTGAAATTAGACTGTATGTTGATGGCTTTTTTTTTGCAAATGCAACAAAACAAATTAATTGATGTTCAACGTCATGTATGTTGAAATATGACATTGATAGAATGTCATGCCAATATTATGACACTGATCAAAAAGTGAGTGGGTGTTTTCATGCGGGTTCACATAGGCATTTCCAAAAGAACAATCCTAGGAATTAAATGGAATCAATAAATCTTACCCTAAATACTGGTACACAGAATCAATATCCATGAGGTCTGGGAGAGAATTTTATGGAGGTGTAGAAAAATGTATCCCTGCAGGAAGTGTTAGGCCTGGAAATAACACACATTACAAATGTTGTCAACGCTACCTTAGCAAGTCGTGTTCAGTCGAACCTGTTGCTGTAGTCTCCGTGTCCTGCTGTAACATTGTATGCTGATCAGCTCCTATACATCTGTGCTTATTTGTGTAAATATTCACTGAAGTGGTCATTGACAGATACAGGTCTGTTTGCCTTTTTTGGATTCTACCTGACGTTGAGGAGCCCCCCCTCCCACTGACCTTGTCTATGTCCCAAATGGCACCCTATATCCTATATAGTGCACTTCTTTTGACCAGGGCCCATACGACTCTGATCAAAACTAGTGCACTATATAGGGAATAGGGTGCCATTTGGGACACTGACATTCTCTCAAATGTTATCGGTGAACTGACACTCGGCTAAAGATCACTACACAGTTTTTTAAAATCATGATAGCAGAAAACTGTTTACAAATCATCGTAAATTCGTGATGAAAAAGGGGTACTTTTTGATAATTCTATTTGTAAAAGAAAATGGACTAAAATCCATAACATCCAGTGAAATCCCCCAAAATAACAATTGAGTGGAATCTGGAATCTACTTTACCGGCTGTCCTATTTTGACAAGGATCAGTTGAATCTGACATCTTAAAACACTTGATTTAGGGCTTTCCAGTGAGGTATTTAGAGAAGGACATGCATTATATGGTCCCGTGTAGCTCAGTTGGTAGAGCATGGCGTTTGCAACGCCAGGGTTTTGGGTTCGTTTCCCACGGGGGACCAGTATGAAGAAAAAAAAAATTTATGCACTCACTCTAACTAAGTAAGTCGCTCTGGATAAGAACGTCTGCTAAATGACTAAAATGTAAAATATGGGCAACTGGTTTCTTCAGAGCACATGAGAACAAATGAAACAAAGAGGCACTGGGACGAGGATGGGAGTTTAAGGCAGGGCTTTGATTGTTTTGTAGCAAAAACCCATTGCCTCTCTTCAAACTACTCTGCGCATAAAAATAAAGGGAACACTAAAATAACACATCCTAGATCTGAATGAATGAAATAATCTTATTAAATACTTTTTTCTTTACATAGTTGAATGTGCTGACAACAAAATCACACAAAAATTATCAATGGAAATCAAATTGATCAACCCATGGAGGTCTGGATTTGGAGTCACCCTCAAAATTAAAGTGGAAAACCACACTACAGGCTGATCCAACTTTGATGTAATGTCCTTAAAACAAGTCAAAATGAGGCTCAGTAGTGTGTGTGGCCTCCACGTGCCTGTATGACCTCCCTACAACGCCTGGGCATGCTCCTGATGAGGTGGCGGATGGTCTCCTGAGGGATCTCCTCCCAGACCTGGACTAAAGCATCCGCCAACTCCTGGACAGTCTGTGGTGAAACGTGGCGTTGGTGGATGGAGCGAGACATGATGTCCCAGATGTGCCTTCCTCTTGCAGGAACTGCTGACACACTCCAGCCACATGAGGTCTAGCATTGCCTTGCATTAGGAGGAACCCAGGGCCAACCGCACCAGCATATGGTCTCACAAGGGGTCTGAGGATCTCATCTCGGTACCTAATGGCAGTCAGGCTACCTCTGGCGAGCACATGGAGGGCTGTTCGGCCCCCCAAAGAAATGCCACCCCACACCATTACTGACCCACCGCCAAACCGGTCATGCTGGAGGATGTTGCAGGCAGCAGAACGTTCTCCATGGCGTCTCCAGACTCTGTCACGTCTGTCACATGTGCTCAGTGTGAACCTGCTTTCATCTGTGAAGAGCACAGGGCGCCAGTGGCGAATTTGCCAACTTTGGTGTTCTCTGGCAAATGCCAAACGTCCTGCACGGTGTTGGGCTGTAAGCACAACCCCCACCTGTGGACGTCGGGACCTCATACCACCCTCATGGAGTCTGTTTCTGATCGTTTGAGCAGACACATGCACATTTGTGGCCTGCTGGAGGTCATTTTGCAGGGCTCTGGCAGTGCTCCTCCTGCTCCTCCTTGCACAAAGGCGGCGGTAGCAGTCCTGCTGCTGGGTTGTTGCCCTCCTACGGCCTCCTCCACGTCTCCTGATGTACTGGCCTGTCTCCTGGTAACGCCTCCATGCTCTGGACACTACGCTGACAGACACAGCAAACCTTCTTGCCACAGCTCGCATTGATGTGCCATACTGGATGAGCTGCACTACCTGAGCCACTTGTGTGGGTTGTAGACTCCGTCTCATGCTACCACTAGAGTGAAAGCACCGCCAGCATCCAAAAGTGACCAAAACATCAGCCAGGAAGCATAGGAACTGAGAAGTGGTCTGTGGTCACCAACTGCAAAACCACTCCTTTATTGGGGGTGTCTTGCTAATTGCCTATAATTTCCACCTGTTGTCTATTCCATTTGCACAACAGCATGTGACATTTATTGTCAATCAGTGTTGCTTCCTAAGTGGACAGTTTGATTTCACAGAAGTGTGATTGACTTGGAGTTACATTGTGTTGTTTAAGTGTTCCCTTTATTTTTTGGAGCAGTGTATTTAAGCCTCTCAAAACCTATTAGCCTCCCAGCAGACTTATTAGGCCTGGGGCGGAATAGATTGGGACATCCTGGAATCACACGGGAGAAAGGGAAGGAAGGTGCACGGACCAAGGAGGATTTTGGGGGTACAGACAGTCACACAAATACACCAATAAAAACACCTGTTGGAGGGGATATTACCTGGCACACCTGTAACTACAGTATGTTAGCCATAAAATCACATAGGTCGACCGGTTGATATATTTGAGTGTGATGGTCAGAGGACAGTAACTAATGTGGTGGTTAGAAGACAGTAACTAGTGTGATGGTGAGAGGACAGTAATTAGTGTGATGGTCAGAGGACAGTAACTAATGTGATGGTTAGAAGACAGTAACTAGTGTGATGGTGATGGATAGTAACTAGTGTGATGGTGAGAGGACAGTAACTAATGTGATGGTTAGAGGACAGTAACTAGTGTGATGGTGATGGATAGTAACAAGTGTGATGGTGAGAGGACAGTAACTAGTGTGATGGTCAGAGGACAGTAATTAGTGTGATGGTCAGAGGACAGTAACTAATGTGATGGTTAGAAGACAGTAACTAGTGTGATGGTGATGGATAGTAACAAGTGTGATGGTGAGAGGACAGTAACTAGTGTGATGGTCAGAGGACAGTAACTAGTGTGATGGTGAGAGGACAGTAACTAGTGTGATGGTGAGAGGACAGTAACTAGTGTGATGTTGAGGATAGTAACTAGTTTGCACCTCTTTGTTTGAGGCGGGAATAAAGGACTTAACATTTGACATTTTAGTCATTTAGCAGACACTCTTATCCAGAGCCACTTACAATTAGTGAATTAATCGTAAAATAGGTGAGACAACAACATATCACAATTGTAGCAAGTACAATTGTTCCTCAAAGTATTTATCAGGAAAGTAAGTGCATTGTCTTTTTGGTCTCATCTCTTTCTGTGCTGTTTTCACCTTTCCATTTACACACACCAAGCCCCTCCCCCTGCCTCTCACAACAACGACGATGACAGATCACATCTTCCTCTCTGACAATGTCAACGCGTGCTGTAGGTGGGTGCAGTGGTGGAATCAAACGCAGGACACAGATGGATAATCCAACAGACTTTAGTGATCGCCAAACACGGCAATAGGTCCACTCTTGCCCGAAGGCGAAATACGCACGAAGGCGAACAAAACAAAAGAGCACAAACAGGTGCGTAAATACTCCAACAGTGGAGGGAAGCTCAACCGAGCGAAATACAGGAAACACGCCCTATACACGACTGACAAAAATCAATAACACACAACACTAGACAAACACAACGAGAAACTTATAGAACACTAATTAGGCTTAAACAAGAACAGGTGTGACAACAAACAGACAAAAGCAAACGAACATGAAACATACAACGGTGGCAGCTAGTATTCGGAGACAACGAACGCCGAAGCCTGCCCGAACAAGGGAGAGAGGCAGCCTTGGCGAAACCGTGACAGTACCCCCCCCTTGAGCGCGCGGCTCCAGACGTGCGCCGACTCGGCCTCGGGGGCGACCCGGAGGACGCGGAGCAGGTGCGTCGGGTACCCACGATGGAATTCCGTCAGGAGAGACGGGTCCAAGATGTCTCTCCTCGGCACCCAGCACCGCTCCTCTGGACCGTACCCCTCCCACTCCACTAGATACTGGAGACCCCCCATCCGACGTCTCGAATCCAAGATGGACCTCACAGTGTACGCCGGTGCCCCCTCGATGTCCAATGGGGGCGGAGGAGTCTCCCTGATCTCACTTTCTTGGAGTGGGCCAGCTACCACCGGCCTGAGAAGGGACACATGGAACGAGGGGTTAATACTTTTATATTCAACAGGCAGTTGTAATTTGTAACACACCTCGTTCAACCTTCCCAGGACTTTAAATGGCCCTACAAACCGCCGACCCAGTTTCCGACAGGGCAGGCGGAGGGGCAGGTTTCTGGTAGAGAGCCAGACTCGATCACCAGGTGCGTACACCGGTCCCTCACTGCGGTGGAGATCGGCGCTCGCCTTATGACGTCGGAGGGCCCGCTGCAGGTGGACGTGTGCAGCGTTCCATGTCTCCTCCGAGCGCCGCGCCCACTCATCCACCGCAGGAGCCTCGATCTGGCTCTGCTGCCAAGGTGCCAGAACCGGCTGGTAACCTAGCACACATTGAAAAGGGGGTTAGGTTAGTGGAGGAATGGCGTAGGGGAATTCTGGGCCATCTCGGCCCAGGGAACGTACCTTGCCCACTCCTCCGGCCGGTCCTGGCAGTATGTTCTAAGAAACCTACCCACATCCTGGTTCACGCGTTCCACCTGCCCATTACTCTCCGGGTGGTAACCCGAGGTGAGGCTCACCGAGACCCCCAACCGCTCCATAAAGGCTCTCCAGACCCTGGAGGTAAATTGGGGACCCCGATCAGACACAATATCCTCGGGTACCCCGTAGTGCCGGAACACATGGGTGAATAGTGCTTTGCGGTTTGCAGGGCAGTAGGAAGGCCCGGCATGGGGAGCAAACGACAGGCCTTAGAAACCGGTCCACAACGACCAGTATAGTGGTGTTCCCCTGTGAAGGAGGAAGGTCAGTAATGAAATCCACCGAGAGGTGAGACCATGGTCGTTGTGGAACGGGCAGGGGTAGTAACTTACCCCTAGGCAGATGTCTAGGCGCCTTACACTGGGCGCACACCGAGCAGGAGGAAACATAAACCCTCACATCCTTCGCCAACGTGGGCCACCAGTACTTGGCACTAAGACAGTGCACTGTCCGGCCGATACCAGGATGTCCAGAGGAGGGTGACGTGTGAGCCCAATAGATCAATCGATCCCGAACCTCGAGCGGAACGTACTTCCGACCCTCAGGGCATTGCGGTGGACTAGGGTCGGTGCGTGCCGCCCGCTCGAGCTCAGCATCGACCTCCCACACTACCGGTGCCACCAGACACGACTCCGGCAGTATGGGAGTGGGCTCCACGGACCTCTCCTCCGTGTCATACCGCCGAGACAGCGCATCTGCCTTACCGTTCTGTGACCCAGGGATGTACGTGATCTTAAATGTAAACCTGGTCAAGAACATATTCCATCTTGCCTGGCGAGGGTTCAGCCTCCTCGCTGCCCGGATGTACTCCAGGTTATGGTGGTCCGTCAAAATGAGGAAAGGGTGTTGAGCCCCCCTCAAGCCAGTGCCTCCACACCTTTAGGGCCTGTACCACGGCTAACAGCTCCCTGTCCCCTACGTCATAGTTCCGCTCCGCCTCGGACTGAGCTTCTTAGAATAAAAAGCACAGGGGCGGAGTTTAGGTGGCGCCCAGACCGTTGTGAAAGCACGGCTCCTAGACCGGCCTCTGACGCGTCCACCTCTACCTGGAACGGCAAAGAGGGATCCGGATGCGCCAGCACCGGGGCCGAGGTAAACAGGTCCTTCAGCCTCCCAAACGCCCTGTCCGCCTCGGCCGACCACTGCAGACGCACCGGACCCCCTTTCAAAAGAGAGCGTGATGGGAGCTGCCACCTGTCCAAAACCCCGGATAAACCTCCTGTAGTAATTTGCAAACCCCAAAAACTGCTGCACCTCCTTCACAGTGGTTGGTGTTTGCCAATTACGCACGGCCGACACCCGGTCTACCTCCATCTTCACCCCTGACGCAGACAACTGATACCCCAAAAAGGAGACCGACTCCTGGAAAAACAGACACTTCTCTGCCTTAACATACAGGTCGTGCTCCACCAGCCTCCGCAACACTCGGCGCACCAGGGCCACACG
Source organism: Coregonus clupeaformis (assembly GCF_020615455.1). Classification (NCBI taxonomy): domain Eukaryota; kingdom Metazoa; phylum Chordata; class Actinopteri; order Salmoniformes; family Salmonidae; genus Coregonus; species Coregonus clupeaformis. Next base: position 12,895,094 of record NC_059203.1, read on the forward strand.
CTCGACACGGGTAGGCGAGTACACGAGAATGTCATCTATGTACACAACCACCCCCTGCCCCTGCATGTCCCTGAAGATCTCATCCACGAATGATTGGAAAACTGACGGAGCGTTCGTCAACCCGTATGGCATGACCAGATACTCGTAATGGCCCGAGGTGGTACTAAAGGCTGTCTTCCATTCATCGCCCTCCCTGATGCGCACCAAGTTGTACGCGCTCCTGAGATCTAATTTAGTGAAGAAGCGCGCCCCATGCAATGACTCAGTCATGGTCGCAATCAGCGGGAGTGGATAACTGTACTTCACCGTAATCTGATTGAGACCACGGTAATCGATGCACGGGCGCAAACCACCATCCTTCTTCTTCACAAAAAGAAACTCGAGGACGCAGGGGAAGTGGAAGGCCGTATGTATCCTTGTCTCAGAGATTCGTCTATGTAGGTCTCCATAGCTTTTTTCTCCTCTTGAGACAGAGGATACACATGGCTCCGTGGGAGCGCAGCTCCTGCCTGGAGGTCTATCGCACAATCTCCCTGCCTATGGGGCGGCAACTGCGTCGCCCTCGACTTACTAAACGCAATAGCCAAATCCCCATACTCAGGGGGAACGTGCAATGCGGGCACCTGGTTTGGACTCTCCACCGAGGTAGCCCCTACGGAAACGCCTAAACATCTACCCACACACTGGGCAGACCACTCCATCAGAGCCCTCTCCTGCCACGAAATAGATGGGTTATGGGTACTCAACCAGGGCATGCCCAGCACCACCGGATACACAGGAGAGTCAATCAGAAATAGCTGAATCATCTCCTGATGACCCCCCTGCGCACACATCCTAAGTGGCGCAGTGACCTCCCTGATCAAGCCCGCACCCAACGGACGACTATCTAGGGCATGAACGGGGAAAGGGACATCAACAGGAAGAAGGGGAATCCCTAAAGCTAAACAAAACTTCTTATCAATAAAATTCCCAGCCGCGCCTGAATCTACCAGCGCCTTATGCTGGGAATGAGGTGCTACCTGTGGAAAACGCACAGGTATACAGAAATGTGCAACAGAGAGCTCTGGGTGAGTGGGGTGCCTACTCACCTGGAAGGAATCCCCAGTGCGGGACCTGTCGTCCTCTCCCCTAGGAGGCCATCCCCAGCACCTAGCCGCGGTGTGTCCTCCCCGACCACAGTTGGTGCAGGGGATGGACCCCCTAGTAAGCCGACCCCTCCTCTCTCTAGCGCCAGCGCCCCCGAGCTCCATGGGGCACGGCTCGGAGGCGCTGGAGGGTGAAATGGATGGACCCCCCTCGGGACGTCCGCGGGTAGCTAGCAGGTTATCCAGCCTGATGGACATGTCGACCAACTGGTCGAACGTGAGGCTGGTGTCCCTACAGGCCAGCTCCCGACGGACGTCCTCTCGTAGACTACATCTGTAGTGATCGACGAGAGCCCGATCATTCCACCCTGCATCTGCCGCTAGAGTACGGAATTCGAGGGCGAACTCCTGAGCACTCCTCCTCCCCTGCCGGAGGAAGACCAGACGCTCCCCCGCCACTTTCCTCTCTGGGGGATGGTCAAACACCGCCCTGAAGCGGCGGGAGAACTCCTCGTAGGTTATGGTGTCCGCGTCGATCCTCCTCCACTCCGCGTTGGCCCATTCCAACGCCTTCCCGGACAGGCAGGAGATCAGGGCGGACACGCTCTCATGTCCCGAGGGCGCCGGGTGCACGGTGGCCAGGTACAGCTCCACCTGGAGAAGGAAACCCTGGCACCCAGCCGCGGTTCCATCGTAAGCCCTCGGGAGCGAGAGTCGGACTCCTCGGGGTTCCGTGCGGGAATAGGCTGACTGGCCGATGGTGCTGGCAGGGCGGGTGGTGGTGGAGGCGTCCCCCAGCCTCGGATGGTGGTGATCACCTCCTGCAGTGCGGTCCCCATCTGCAGGATCTGGTCACCTTGTTCCCGGACCCTGTCCTCCAGTGTCGCCTGGGCTGCTGCGGCTCCTGCTGATTCCATTTAAAAGGTGTGTTATTCTGTCAACGCGTGCTGTAGGTGGGTGCAGTGGTGGAATCAAACGCAGGACACAGATGGATAATCCAACAGACTTTAGTGATCGCCAAACACGGCAATAGGTCCACTCTTGCCCGAAGGCGAAATACGCACGAAGGCGAACAAAACAAAAGCGCACAAACAGGTGCGTAAATACTCCAACAGTGGAGGGAAGCTCAACCGAGCGAAATACAGGACTGACATAAATTAATAACACACAACACTAGACAAACACAACGAGAAACTTATAGAACACTAATTAGGCTTAAACAAGAACAGGTGTGACAACAAACAGACAAAAGCAAACGAACATGAAACATACAACGGTGGCAGCTAGTATTCCGGAGACAACGAACGCTGAAGCCTGCCCGAACAAGGGAGAGAGGCAGCCTCGGCCGAAACCGTGACAGACAAGCGGTTTCAACTCGCTATTTGCATTTGAGGTTTGGTCCAACAGAATCGGTCATATGGACAACGAAACACATTTGAGACATTATTTTACTGTAATAGAGGAGAAGTGAATCTTTCTACCGATACCCTTTTTATGTCTCAACTCCTCAAATTGAGCACAGAGCAGACACTACTAAAACGGGAGTATCAATGAACATTGATTCTGGAAAAGTAATGCTCAGTTTGTCGCACGCGGCATTGAGGTACCACGTATCGCCAGCAGCATTTTATACTAGCTGTCTAGTCTGTTTTTTATAAATGTGCAATAAGCATAAAACAGAATTATATAAGGAATTGGCAACTTGTTCTTATTCTGAGAAATAAGGTAGGAGGTGGGGAGGAGGAATTATGCGAAGGGCCCAGTAACTACAAAACATTCAGGGACCAGTAACCACAAAACATTCAGGGACCAGTAACCACAATACATTCAGGGACCAGTAACCACAATACATTCAGGGACCAGTAACCACAAAACATTCAGGGACCAGTAACCACAATACATTCAGGGACCAGTAACCACAATACATTCAGGGACCAGTAACCACAAAACATTCAGGGACCAGTAACCACAAAACATTCAGGGACCAGTAACCACAATACATTCAGGGACCAGTAACCACAATACATTCAGGGACCAGTAACCACAATACATTCAGGGACCAGTAACTACAATACATTCAGGGACCAGTAACTACAATACATTCAGGGACCAGTAACCACAATACATTCAGGGACCAGTAACCACAATACATTCAGGGACCAGTAACCACAATACATTCAGGGACCAGTAACTACAATACATTCAGGGACCAGTAACTACAATACATTCACGGACGAGTACATTCTGACATTCATTCCATTTAAAACAACAAAAACAAAAAATTATCAGTTGATGTCAAAATGTCAAGACCAATCCATGGAAAATGTATAAACAGCTCTGGAAAAAATTAAGAGACCACTGCAAAATGATCAGTTTCTCTGGTTTTACTATTTATAGGTATGTGTTTGGGTAAAAATAACATTTTTGTTTCATTCTATAAACTACTGACAACATTTCTCCCAAATTCCAAATAAAAATATTGTCATTTAGAGCATTTATTTGCAGAAAATGACAACTGGTCAAAATAACAAATTTAGGAAGAGTTCAGAAATCAATTTTTGGTGGAATAACCCTGATTTTCAATCACAGCTTTCATGCGTCTTGGCATGCTCTCCACCAGTCTTTCACATTGATTTTGGGTGACTTTATGCCACTCCTGGCGCAAATATTCAAGCAGCTCGGCTTTGTTTGATGGCTTGTGACCATCCATCTTCCTCTTGATCACATTTCAGAAGTTTTCAATGCGGTTCAGGTCTGGAGATTGGGCTGGCCATGACAGGGTCTTGATCTGGTGGTCCTCCATCCACACCTTGATTGACCTGCCTGTGTGGCATGGCGCATTGTCCTGCTGGAAAAAACAATCCTCAGAGTTGGGGAACAATGTCAGAGCAAAAGGAAGCAAGTTTTCTTCCAGGACAACCTTGTACATGGCTTGATTCATGCGTCCTTCACAAAGACATCTGCCCGATTCCAGCCTTGCTGAAGCACCCCCAGATCATCACCGATCCTCCACCAAATTTCACAGTGGGTGCGAGACACTGTGGCTTGTAGGCCTCTCCAGGTCTCCGTCTAACCATTAGACGACCAGGTGTTGGGCAAAGCTGAAAATTGGACTCATCAGAGAAGATGACCTTACTCCAGTCCTCTACGGTCCAATCCTTATGGTCTTTTGCAAACCTCAGCCTGGCTCTTCTTTGCTTCTCATTGATGAAGGGCTTTTTTATAACTTTGCACGACTTTAGCCCTGCCCCTAGGAGCCTGTTTCGAACCGTCCTCGCCGTGCACTTCACCCCAGCTGCCGTTTGCCATTCTTTTTGTAGGTCATTTGATGTCATCCTACGGTTGTTGAGTGACATTCAAATGAGTTGGTCATCCCGGTCAGTAGAGAGTGGTTTTCGCCCTCTGCCGGTCTGTAGCTTTGTTGTCCCCAATGTCTGCTGCTTGAACTTGTTCTTATGAACCGCCGTCATTGGAATTTTAAGGATGGAAGCAACCTGACGCTCACCTCTGCCAGTAAAGCCAGAATTGAACCCTTCTTTTCCTCACTCAAAACTTTTAGTATGGTCAATACTTATTTTTTGATTGATATTACTTTTGAGATACTATTAGCACTGTTTTTGCCATCCAGCAGGTCCTATTGCAAGAGGATAGTGATGACCACAGCAGTGGTTTTTATACTTTTCCTCGTTAAATAAGATTTGGTTCAGGTGATCACCTAATCAGTACCTAATTCAGTAGAATGAGGTGTGCCTGTGTTGGAATTCAACAGACACTGGAATGGAATGGCTGTCATACATGTAGAGATGCTGATTTAAGAAAACTTTGCAGTGGTCTCTTAAAGTTTTCCAGAACTGTATATATCTTCAGAATGTCAGTATGTAGCTGTCAGTATGTAGCATTGCACAATTGAGAGCATCCTGTCAGGCTGTATCACCGCCTGGTACGGCAACAGAACCGTCCGCAACTGCATTGCTCTCCAGAGGGTGGTGGGGTCAGCCCAACGCATCACCGGGGGCACACTGCCTGTCCTCCAGGACATCTACTGCACCCGGTGTCACAGGAAGGCCAAGAAGATCATCAAGGACCTCAGCCACCTTAGCCACGGCCTGTTCACCCTGCTACCATCTAGAAGGCGGGGACAGTACAGGTGCATCAAAGCTGGGACAGAGAGACTGAGAAACAGCTTCTATCTCCAGGCCATCAGACTGTTAAATAGTCACTACTAACCTTAGTCACTGTTCTAGCCAGCTACTACCCGGTACTCTACCCTGCACCAGACTGCAGCCCTATGTAGTATATGAATAAAAAAGTGACGAGTGTTCAATGACTGTCTTTACACACCATTATATATCCTGAACAAAAATATAAACACAACATGCAACAATTTCAAAGATTTTACTGAGTTACAGTTCATATAAGGAAATCAGTCAATTGAAATAAATTCATTAGGCCCTAATCTATGGATTTCACGACTAGGAATACAGATATGCATCTGCTGGTCACAGATACCTTTTTAAAAACGTAGGGGCGTGGATCAGAAAACCAGTCAGTATCTGGTGTGACCACCATTTGCCTCATGCAGCGTGACACATCTCCTTCGCATAGAGTTGATCAGGCTGTTGATTGTGGCCTGTGGAATGTTGTCCCACTCCATTTCAACAGCTGCGAAGTTGCTGTATATTGGCGGAAACTGGAACACGCTGTCGTACACGTCGATCCAGAGCATCTCAAACATGCTCAATGGGTGACATGTCTGGTGAGTATGCAGGCCAAGAACTGGGACAATTTCACAATTGTGTAGAGATCCTTGCAACATGGGGTTGTGCATTATCATGCTGAAACATGAGGTGATGGCGGCGGATGAATGGCACGACAATGGGCCCCAGGATCTCATCAACATTCAATTCACTGGCAACAGCTCTGGTGGACATTCCTGCAGTCAGCATGCCAATTGCACGCTCCCTCAAAACTTGAGACATCTGTGGCGTTGTGTTGTGTTGTGTGACAAAACTCTGGTAAAAGTTAGCTGGGCTCATCACCTAAGGTGGATATTCTTGTTGTATTTTAGATTAATTTGTGCATGCAATAACCCAAACGTCATGTTGTCAGAATTTACGAGAGTGGTTACCAAACAGGAATGTGATTGAGCTCCAGTGCCTTGTGACGCAACATTACTTTATCTTTACTTTGTTCTGTAGCTGGATTAACTTGATCATTGCTTCACATTGTTCTGTAGCTGGATTAACTTGATCATTGCTGTACTTTGTTCTGTAGCTGGATTAACTTGATCATTGCTTTACTTTGTTCTGTAGCTGGATTAACTTGATCATTGCTTTAATTTGTTCTGTAGCTGGATTAACTTGATCATTGCTTTACTTTGTTCTGTAGCTGGATTAACTTTATCATTGCAGGATCTAGATACATTTTCTAACCTATCTGGATTACAACCAAATTTTGACAAATGTACTATATTACGTATTGGATCACTAAAAAATACAATTTTTACATTACCATGTAGTTTACCAATAAAATGGTCTGATGGTGATGTGGATATACTCGGAATACATATCCCAAATGAAATAAATGATCTCACTCCAATACATTTTAATAGAAAGTTAGCAAAAATAGATAAGATCTTACTACCATGTCAATTTGTGGAAAAATCACCCTGATTAACTCTTTAGTATTATCCCAGTTTACCTATTTGCTTATGGTCTTGCCTACGCCTAGCGAACAGTTTTTTAAATTATATGAGAAAAAAATATTCAATTTTATTTGGAACGGCAAGCAAGACAAAATTAAAAGGGCATATTTATATAATGAATATGAATTCAGAGGACAGAAATTAAATAAAATATTAAAGCATTAGACCTATCACTAAAAGCTTCAGTCATACAAAAGTTATACTTAAATCCGAACTGGTTCTCAAGCAAATTAGTAAGATTGTCTCACCCAATGTTCAAGAAAGGCCTTTTTCCCTTTATTCAGATTGCAACAACTCATTTTTAGTTATATGAAAAGGAAATCATCTCCCAAATATCACTATTTCTAAAACAAGATGTTTAAAAAAGGTATAATCTTCATAAATGATATCATCGGTAGGACTGGTGGAGTTATGTCGCACATGCAGCTAACAAAAACATATGGAAATGTCTGCTCTACCCAAAATTACAACCAAATAATTGCAGCCTTACTGCAAAACTGGAAGAGGAAAGGGGAGAAAGTAAGGAACTTGTCTGTCGGCCTTGCATTAAAGAACATAAAAGGAAAACTGTGATAAATAAAAAAGTATATCAGTTTCACTTAAGGACCAAAGGATTGACAGCTGTCCCATATAGATTGCAAAATAGTTGGGAAGAGATTTTTGACGTACCGATCCCATGGCATAGTGTTTATGAACTGACACGCAAAACGACACCGGATTCAAAAATTTGAATCTTTCAATTTAAATTATTATATAAAATTATTGCTACCAATAGAATGTTATTTATATGGGGGATACAGAATCATTAGATCATTTGATTTGGTTCTGTCCATTTGTAGCTTGTTTTTGGACACAGGTCCAGGAATGGCTAAAGGATTGCAATATTTACCTGGAGCTAACCTTGCAGATAGCATTACTGGGTGATCTGAAAAGTCATAGTCAATCAATCAATAATATAATAATACTTATAGCAAAAATGTTTATTTTTAATTCACAATCTGTAGAAGCAATGAGAATAGAAAGGTTCAGAACGTTTGTAAAACATCACAGTACGGTTGAAATATATATGGCAAATAGAAATCCAATATGGATGGTGTTAAGAGATAGATGGGAGGTATTGAATGGAGTTGAAGGATGGGACTAATACCAACAACAAAGATAGCTAATAATGTAAGCATACTGTGTCCATAATAAGTACAGTGGGGAAAAAAAGTATTTAGTCAGCCACCAATTGTGCAAGTTCTCCCACTTAAAAAGATGAGAGAGGCCTGTAATTTTCATCATAGGTACACGTCAACTATGACAGACAAATTGAGGAAAAAAATCCAGAAAATCACATTGTAGGATTTTTGTGAATTTATTTGCAAATTATGGTGGAAAATAAGTATTTGGTCACCCACAAACAAGCAAGATTTCTGGCTCTCACAGACCTGTAACTTCTTCTTTAAGAGGCTCCTCTGTCCTCCACTCGTTACTTGTATTAATGGCACCTGTTTGAACTTTTATCAGTATAAAAGACACCTGTCCACAACCTCAAACAGTCACACTTCAAACTCCATTATGGCCAAGACCAAAGAGCTGTCAAAGGACACCAGAAACAAAATGGTAGACCTGCACCAGGCTGGGAAGACTGAATCTGCAATAGGTAAGCAGCTTGGTTTGAAGAAATCAACTGTGGGAGCAATTATTAGGAAATGGAAGACATACAAGACCACTGATAATCTCCCTCGATCTGGGGCTCCACGCAAGATCTCACCCCGTGTGATCAAAATGATCACAAGAACGGTGAGCAAAAATCCCAGAACCACACGGGGGACCTAGTGAATGACCTGCAGAGAGCTGGGATCAAAGTAACAAAGCCTACCATCAGTAACACACTACGCTGCCGAGGGACTCAAATCCTGCAGTGCAAGACGTGTCCCCTGCTTAAGCCAGTACATGTCCAGGCCCGTCTGAAGTTTGCTAGAGTGCATTTGGATGATCCAGAAGAGGAGATTGGGGAGAATGTCATATGGTCAGATGAAACCAAAATAGAAGCGTTTTGGTAAAAACTCAACTCGTCGTGTTTGGAGGACAAAGAATGCTGAGTTGCATCCAAAGAACACCATACCTACTGTGAAGCATGAGGGTGGAAACATCATGCTTTGGGGCTGTTTTTCTGCAAAGGGACCAGGACGACTGATCCGTGTAAAGGAAAGAATGAATGGGGCCATGTATCGTGAGATTTTGAGTGAAAACCTCCTTCCATCAGCAAGGGCATTGAAGATGAAACGTAGCTGGGTCTTTCAGCATGACAATGATCCCAAACACACCGCCCGGGCAACGAAGGAGTGGCTTCGTAGAAGCATTTCAAGGTCCTGGAGTGGCCTAGCCAGTCTCCAGATCTCAACCCCATAGAAAATTTTGGAGTTGAAAGTCCGTGTTGCCCAGCCGACAGCCCCAAAACATCACTGCTCTAGAGGAGATCTGCATGGAGGAATGGCCCAAAATACCAGCAACAGTGTGTGAAAACCTTGTGAAGACTTACAGAAAACGTTTGACCTGTATCATTGCCAACAAAGGGTATATAACAAAAGTATGAGAAACTTTTGTTATTGACCAAATACTTATTTTCCACCATAATTTGCAAATAAATTCATTAAAAATCCTACAATGTGATTTTCAGGATTTTTTTTTCTCATTTTGTCTGTCATAGTTGACATGTACCTATGATGAAAATTACAGGCCTCTCTCATCTTTTTAAGTGGGAGAACTTGCACAATTGGTGGCTGACTAAATACTTTTTTTCCCCACTGTATATAGGTTGTATGTTAGGAGCTTTTGGGAAAGAGCACAGTTAGAAAGATATTGCATATAGAAGCAAACCGGATGGACAACATGAAAATGATCAGAGAGGTTGAGAGTAGAAGAAGTTCAGGAGCAAAAACAAAAAATATATATAATAGAATTATTGTAAAATTAACTGTGTCCATAAGGTGTAGATAGTAAGTATAGGCTGGAAGTAGAGGCCTGGGCATTGTTGTTCACTAATTTACTCCAAGTAGGGAAAGGATGGCGGGGTTGAAAAGTAATAAAGGGGAGTATATATATAAAAAACATGGGGGATTGGAAGTGACGCAGACAATTACATTGTGAGAAGTTACAATCTGCAATATTAAGCTGATAAATACAGAAAATCGCCAATCTAAATAAAAGTTATACCACAGCAACCATGTTATTTTTGGGAAGCCTTTTTGAGTCCAAGCTCGTACATATAAAGTTGTATGTGAAAACTATTTCTAAGATGCATACTTTCAGTTTTTCTGAACTTCACTCACGCATATTCTAAGGAGACTTGTGCTTCTGGTTCTGGCACATGTGCAGGTCAAATATACCGCTGGAGCTCCGTTTAAGCTTTTTACATGTCCTAATAATTCAAAAATATTGCTCAGAAAACCAGATGTTTAAATCGGCATATGCTTACTTCGATTACGACCTTACGCCGATTAAGATAAGCAGAGTAAGGTGTTTACATGACTATTGCGTAATCTGCCTACTGCCACAATCCATTTAATATCGAGTTATTAGTGTGCATGTAAACTTACTCAACAATGAACAGATCATTCAGTGTGGAACAACCAGGGTAGGTTGTTTTAGTCAGACAGGGAGAATCCAGTTACTAGTCAGTCTCTTTCTAAACAGGAGACTGGCTCTTGTAATTACAAGCCAATAAATTAAAATTTACCCCACGCTACTTTTACACAAAACAGGCCTCTTTTGTTCCACGCCTAGCTAGCTGTCCTGTTCATCCTCATGGGAATAGGGAAATGGAAGAACTTTTAGAGAGACTAGCACCCCAATCTGAACTATTCATCTTCACAGGAGAAGATCTTACAAAAGTGATTAGTTAGAAATGCTGTGTCTTGTTCTCCCACATTGATCGACTCACTGGGGAAACAATGTTTGTGTAAACGGCTAAATCATTATTAGGAGTGTTACTAAATTCACATGGACCATATGTGAGGTTCTGGCCCAATATTACACATAGCAGGAGGCCAGTTATATATTTCCACCACGAGGTTAATATATGTGGTTTAGACCTTTTAACAATTTGAGTGTTGTTAACAAAACAACATTGTGCGACGGGCCTTAGATGCTCTGATCAATAAGGTTTATTTGTCCATAGACATACCTACTGTAACACAATGTGTCACTCATGAACACTGGACAAGCCTTAAAGTCATCTCTGAAGCCACGTATCATCCTTTGAGATGGCTTATCGGGATTCTGGTATCCACAGTAAATCCACCCACTCCTTCACAGTGAGATGGTTCAGCTACTGGCCCTAGCAGCAGTCCACCGGTTCTGGGTTCTGGGTTTGGGTTCAGAGTGTCTATGAAGAGGCTGATGTGAGCTGTCCCTTCTGTACGTACTCCAGAGCTGTGGCGATGGTTCTCATATCCATCTCAATACTACGTGCCCAGTTCTCCACATCACCGATTTCCTGGTCAAGAGAAAGATAAAAAAAAAAAGGTTAGATAAAAGTTAGGGCCTTATTAGGGGTCAACACTAAAGATACAATGGGGAGGGTTAGAACTAAACATGCCAGAAGTTCATGAATAAGTAACCTGCACGTTATAGACTACAAATGGATAACTGTTTTAGTTATTCTGGTAATGACCTGGGCCAGGTTTCCCAAAGCATCTTGGGAAAGGCTAAATTAATCTTAGAACCATAGGATCAAATAAAATAAATTGTTATTCTTCACTTGCTTCGTAAACAACAGGTGTTATCATTTAAGGCTCTAGATTGCAGGAAATGGCTGTTACAGGTGTTAAAAAACGCAAATATCAGAGTCCTCCTCTCCCACCTGGATTGTATATGATTTGCACATTATTATTTTTAAAATTCTTGAAGCTCTGTCAAGTTGGTTGTTGATAAATTAATAGACAGCCATTTTCAAGTCTTACCATAGATTTTCAAGCCGATTTAAGTCAAAACTGTAACTAGGCCACTCAAGAACATTCAATGTCTTCTTGGTAAGCAACTCCAGTGTATAGTAGTTGGCCTTGTGTTTTAGGTAATTGTCCTGCTGAAAGGTGAATTTGTCTCCCAGTGTATGTTGGAAAGCAGACTGAACCAGGTTTTCCTCTAGGATTTTGCCTGTGCTTATCTCTATGCTGTTTATTTTTATCCTAAAAAAACTCCCTCGTCCTTGCCAATGACAAGCATACCCATAACATGACGCAGTCACCACCATTCTTGAAAATATGAAGAGTGGTACTCAGTGATGTGTTGTAAAAATCACTGACATTATGGGATATTGTGTGTAGGCCAGTGACAAAAAAATCTAAACGGAATCTATTTTACATTCAGGCTGTAACACAACAAAATGTGGAAAAAGTCAAGGGTTGTGAATACTTTCTGAAGCCCCTGTATATCCAAATACAGTATATGTTTATGGTAATGGCCACAAGGGGGTGGTATTGTCAACTTTATGAATGAGCACCAGACATGATGATGGAGGTTCATCTCATTTAATCGTCAGAAGGTCCTGAAAGTCATCCTCTTGAGAAAGCAAAAAATTAGCTTTGACTGAGATGACTCAGAGGTATTTTGACGGTGACAAAACATCTCTCTCCCTCTCCTCTCTCTCCCTGACCAAGCCAAGGTCCCTCAGGCTAGTGACACTTTCTTTTCTCAGTTTGCAGTATATGACACAAGCACAATGCACCAGCTTCACAGAACATTGTAGAAGGCCAGAGAGAGGGAATGTTGTGTTTGATGTTCAACAACCAGAGTTTGGATTTACCTCCACTATGCTAACAAAGACACAGCACAGAGATTGTCTTACAGCTGAGCGGTCTTGGTAGAACAGTAGCTATCTGTGTGAGTCACATATATATTGATGTGCTTGAGGCCTACAGTAATGTAACGGAAATTGTTTATATATTTTTATTTAACCTCTTTTTAAAAACAGGCAAGTCAATTAAGAAGAAATTCTTATTTACAATGACGGCCTGGCAAAAGGCCTCCTGTTGTGACGGTGGCTGGGAATACTATATATATATATATATATATATATATATATATATATATATATTATATTTTTTTTTTATATATTTTGAACATTACAATGTTTCACTGGATAGGTGACAGAGCTCATGTTACATCAAAAAAGGAGTGGAACAGTTCAATCCAACTTCAATGCCTCTAGGGATAGTAAAGATACTTTGTTTGTCGCAAAAGGAAAATACCCCATACCACTTCTCCTGAAATCTTTTAAAACACTCATTAATATGGGGGTCTGCCACCACTCACCAACCATCAAAAGATTTAGAGATGTTGGTTACTAATCTAAGACCATATAGGGTTGACGGTGTGTGTGTGTGTATACCTTCAGGGCCTGGTTGAAGCCTTCCACCATACTAATCCACTGGCCAGTCTGCTTGGAGAACTGTCCGGCCTGCACCTGTAACGTCTTCACCTCATGGTCCAGCTTCCTCTGGTTCACATACGCCTTGGCCACCCTGGAATTAAAACATCGCACACAGCAACTGGAAGATGAGTAGGCTATAAGATGTATAGCACCTGTTAAAAAATAAGCCGCAAGAGTTAGGAGATGATCAGAAAATGATTTCAAAGATTGACACAAGGATGGAAGCTAACTAAGTTCCATTATTCAATAGAATGTTGATCTGACGACATCTTAAGGGCAAAGATACCATTTGATATTGTAAAATGAAGAGAAAGTAGACTGACAGCTCCTGAAAGTGTAAAATGATGTCCTTATGGACTCCTTAACGTTAAATCTCAAAGAGAGAGAAATGTTGAAACACCTGACTTTATCCTCCTCTCCTTCACTGCAGTAGAACGTAGCGGCACAACAATGGTGGTCACGTCCAACTGTTGCTCACTAAGCTGCTTTTCTTGGGTTCGCCACTAAGTAACTTTCATAATGATTCAATATTACCAGTGTACATTGTGCTGTGGAGTCACATGCCATCATTGGTTAACACAGTGATTGAAAGCTAAGCACACAGAGGGTCGTTCCCCGACCCAGATTATGCCTAGTCCTGGACTGAAAACCCAACTCAATTGAGAAGCTCCATTAAATGCTTTTTAGTCCAGGATGAACTTTAAAATCGCTCCACAGGTTTCGATTGGCAGGCATTCTTCTATTATAACATGTTATAATAAGCCAAGGCTACTCATATAGATGACTGTAGCAACACATTTTCAATGCAGGTTACAACATACGTCTAATTTGTCACGTGTCAAGGCATTTGAGCTGAATTGGCTGAGTTGAACAGCTGAATGACTCGAACCAATAGGACATAAAATGGGGCACATAAAACAGTAGTTCCAAACAGGGCATACATACCCGACATTGAGGTGGTCCACCAAGGCTTCTGTTAGACAGGTGGCAGCAGTAATTGCCTCTCGTCTACGTCCCTCTGTGCAGGGAAAAAGAAAACAGCTGTCATGTCATGATGGGTGAATGGAATAGCCTCCACTGGAGATGGCAGCAAGCTGGTTAGCTATCAGGTCAAGAAGAAGCGAGAAGCTAGCTAGCTGATTTCTGAGGCTACTTAGTTATGTGCTAGCTAGCTTTGTTCCAGGGCATCAGTGTGAGTTCCTCTACTAACACAGAAGCAGATACAATTTATTGTGGTCGTTGAATGATGGGACCAGAGTTAAGGGCCGTCCACACCAAGGATGATAACCATAACAATAAAAAATAAAATAAAATCTAATTCAAGTGAACAGGAGCATTCATACTACAACGATAACTACAAAAAGAGTGGAGAACGAGAGCTATCGTTTGGATCACTTTCAGAGTGATTTTTTCCCTGTCCCTCCAACGAAATCAAAGAATGCGTTCCATTGAAGTGTTCTTAGTCCTAGGTACACGAGGCAGCTTGGAGAGGAGTGCACGGTAAGCTTGCCTGGAGAACTGGGCATGTGAGCATATTGTTGGCAACATTAATTATAGGAGAATTTAGGAGAATTATAATCCACAACAAACAGAGCGTATCAATATGCCAAGGCCATATTTTCCAATAGTATCTGTGAACGCTGATAACATCCTGACAAAATATACACTGACTGGCTGCTAATGTGCCTTTCTGGACCTTGTAAACTGTAGAGAAAATACTCATTACTGACCCAAATGGTTGCCTAATCGAATTATTATTATTTGGGAATGAAATATGCATTCAGAACGCAGAGCTTTTTAGTGGTTTACAGCTCACTGCAGTTTACAGCTTCGACTAGAATTCTTTATTAACCAAAATAAAAAAAATATGCATTATTACATTGTGTTGTTATTTTGATGTCGTTGGCTTGATCGCTTTCTTGTCCTTAAAAAGTTTAATAAATTGGGGAGATTTGAGCTGCGTACCCACAGGGACTGGGAGCGCAGCTTGGGGAGCCCACAAAGTGTAGCCTGTCATCTCATGATGCGCTTCATTTTTTTTTACTGTGGAAATTCATTGGTTAGGCCTATATCCTCTTCACTTAAGTATTATGCCTATTATTTAGCTAATGAATGATGGGTTGCATATTTATGCAATAAGGCCCGAGGGGGTGTGGTATGTGGCCAATACATCACGGCTAAGGGCTGTTCTTAAACACGACGCAACGCGGAGTGCCTGGATACAGCCCTTAGCCGGTTGCGTCGTGCATAAGAACAGCCCTTAGCCGTGGTATATTGGCCATATCCCACAAACCCCTGAGGTCCCTTATTGCTATTATAACATATTGGACATTAACATTACAACATATTGGATACCGACCGCAGTTAAACCCCAAAGAAGAAGGAAGAAGTCACTATGACAATGAACACACCCAGAAGCACTGAATGGCCTGTGTTACCACATTATTAATAGGCCTACAGCGAGCAGTTGGACGTTTTGATCAGTTGATTGACAGGTGTATGATACTTTATAACGATACACTTTCCTCTAGTGTGGATGCTCGCCAACGTTTTATAGCTATGTATAATGTATCGTTGTAGCTAGTTATCGTCCTTGGTGTGGACGGCCTTTACTAGTTAGCTACCTATACATGCAGTTAGTCACGAAATTCACAATTTACTTGTCCCATCTCAAGCATTTACAACAGTTGTCTGCCTTTGCTCCAGTCTAGGTTCAGGATCACAAGTAACTTAATTAGAACGACCTTCATGTTGCTGCTAACAAATTAGCTTGCCATCTACATTTACTAGTATTGTTTTAGCATTAAGTATCGCTAGCTAGTCAGACAACTTCCGTTTCCTCTCACCTTGAAGTTCTTTTCGTTCGTTCTGCTTTGATTGGTGCTCCTTTAGTAAACGAGAAAGCATTTTTACTTCTTTTTTTTTTCAGTTGAATGTTTTAATCAGATATATTTTCATTTAGCTAGCAGGACTCAAAGCTGTTGTCACGAGACCGCCCAATGCGGAAGAGACTTCTACCACGTGATGATAATCGATCGCGTTTCTAGTCTTCTTCTTCTTCGATGAGGTTTACCGGCGGTTGGCATCCAATTTGTTGCATTACCGCCACCTACTAGACTGGAGTACAACTCCCTTATCTTTCCTTGAAAAATAAAATAAAGAAATACCCTACCATCTAACACTACACTCACAAATTCAAAAATATTATTAATAATTAACACCACCATACTCCACTATTTAAATATATTCATTCCTACCTCATGCCCTCAACCTGAAATGATGGGACATCACCACTTAACACTCCCTGTAACTCTTCTGATGTCAAGTCTCGCACACCCAAATACCTCTCTGCAGCTGCCACCACAACCTCAATTTTCTTCGACTTACATTCCATCCCTGCAGTACAATTAATAAACGTTGCTATAAACGCTAAAAATCCAATCTTACTGAAACATATATCACTTGTTTGCCTATCCCCATCATATACTGCTACCCCAGTAATTACATTAACATTTACATTTACGTCATTTAGCAGACGCTCTTATCCAGAGCGACTTACAAATTGGTGCATTCACCTTATGATAGCCAGTGGGACAAGCACTTTACAAATGTATTTTTATTTTTATTTTTTGTCTTAAATGTATTTATTTTTATTTTATTTTTATTATTATTTTATATATTTTGTGGGGGTGGGGTGGGGGGTAGAAGGATTACTTTTATACTATCCCAGGTATTCCTTATAGAGGTAGGGTTTCAAGTGTCTCCGGAAGGTGGTCAGTGACTCCGCTGTCCTGGCGTCGTGAGGGAGCTTGTTCCACCATTGGGGTGCCAGAGCAGCAAACAGTTTTGACTGGGCTGAGCGGGCACTGTGCTTCCATAGAGGTAGGGGGATCAGCAGGCCAGAGGTGGAAGAACGCAATGTCCTCGTTTGGGTGTAGGGACTGATCAGAGCCTGAAGGTAAGGAGGTGCCGTTCCCCTCACAGCTCCGTAGGCAAGCACCATGGTCTTGTAGCAGATGCGAGCTTCAACTGGAAGCCAGTGGAGTGTGCGGAGGAGCGGGGTGACGTGAGAGAACTTGGGAAGGTTGAACAACAGAGGGGCTGCGGCGTTCTGGATGAGTTGTAGAGGTTTAATGGCACAGGCAGGGAGCCCAGCCAACAGCAAGTTGCAGTAATCCAGACGGGAGATGACAAGTGCCTGGATTAGGACCTGTGCCGCTTCCTATGTAAGGTAGGGTCGTACTCTGTGAATGTTGTAGAGCATGAACCTACAGGATCGGGTCACTGCTTTGATGTTAGCAGAGAACGACAGGGTGTTGTCCAGGGTCACGCCAAGGTTCTTTGCACTCTGGGATGAGGACACAATGGAGTTGTCAACCATGATGGCAAGATCATGGAGCGGGCAGTCCTTCCCTGGGAGGAAGAGCAGCTCCGTCTTGCCGAGGTTCAGCTTGAGGTGGTGATCCGACATCCACACTGATATGTCTGCCAGACATGCAGAGATGCGATTCACCACCTGGTTATCAGAAGGGGGAAAGGAGAAGATGAATTGTGTGTCGTCTGCGTAGCAATGATAGGAGAGGCCATGTGAGGATATGACAGAGCCAAGTGACTTGGTGTATAGAGAGAATAGGAGAGGGCCTAGAACTGAGCCCTGGGGGACACCAGTGGTGAGAGAACGTGGTGCGGAGACAGATTCTCACCACGCCACCTGGTAGGAGCGACCTGTCAGGTAGGACGCAATCCAAGAGTGAGCCGCGCTGGAGATGCCCAACTCGGAGAGGGTGGAGAGGAGGATCTGATGGTTCACAGTATCAAAGGCAGCAGATAGGTCTAGAAGGATGAAAGCAGAGGAGAGAGAGTTAGATTTAGCAGTGCGGAGAGCCTCCGTGACACAGAGAAGAGCAGTCTCAGTTGAATGACCAGTCTTGAAACCTGACTGGTTTGGATCAAGAAGGTCATTCTGTGAGAGATAGCAAGAGAGTTGGCTATAGACTGCACGCTCAAGAGTTTTGGAGAGAAAAGAAAGAAGGGATACTGGTCTGTAGTTGTTGACATCGGAGGGATCGAGTGTAGGTTTTTTGAGGAGGGGTGCAACTCTCGCTTTCTTGAAGATGGAAGAGACATAGCCAGCGGACAAGGATGAGTTGATGAGCGAGGGGAGGTAAGGGAGAAGGTCTCCGGAAATGGTCTGGAGAAGAGAGGAGGGGATAGGGTCAAGCGGGCAGGTTGTTGGGCAGCCGGCCGTCACAAGTCGCAAGATTTCATCTGGAGAGAGAGGGGAGAAAGAAGTCAAAGCATAGGGTAGGGCAGTGTGAGCAGGACCAGCAGTGTCATTTGACTTAATAAATGAGGATCGGATGTTGTCAACCTTCTTTTCAAAATGGTTGACAAAGTCATCCACAGAGAGGGAGGAGGGAGGGGGAGGAAGAGGAGGATTCAGCAGGGAGGAGAAGGTGGCAAAGAGCTTCCTAGGGTTAGAGGCAGAGGCTTGAAATTTAGAGTGGTAGAAAGTGGCTTTAGCAGCAGAAACGGAGGAAGAGAATGTAGAGAGGAGGGAGTGGAAAGATGACAGGTCCGCAGGGAGTCTAGTTTTCTTCAATTTCCGCTCAGCTGCCCGGAGCCCTGTTCTGTGAGCTCACAATGAATCATCAAGCCACGGAGCAGGAGGGGAGGACCGAGCCGGCCGGGAGGATAGGGGACATAGAGAGTCAAAAGATTCAGAGAGGGAGGAGAGGAGGGTTGAGTAGGCAGAATCAGGAGATAGGAGGGAGAAGGATTTAGCAGAGGGAAGAGATGATAGGATGGAAGAGGAGAGAGTAGCGGGAGAGAGAGAGCGAAGGTTGCGACGGCACATTATCATCTGAGTAGGGGCAGAGTGAGTAGTGTTGGAGGAGAGCGAGAGAGAAAAGGATACGAAGTAGTGGTCGGAGACTTGGAGGGGAGTTGCAGTGAGATTAGTAGAAGAACAGCATCTAGTAAAGATGAGGTCAAGTAATCACTCCTTAAAACGGGGCGGCAGGTAGCTTAGTGGGTAAGAGCGTTGTGCCAGTAACCGAAAGGTCGCTGGTTCTAATCCCAGAGCCGACTAGGTGAAAAATCTGTCGATGTGCCCTTGAGCAAGGCACTTAACCCTAATTGCTCCTGTAAGTCGCTCTGGATAAGAGCGTCTGCTAAATGACAAAATAAAATGGCGCACTTTTCTTGAGAGCGAAACAATTCACAATTCTTTCCCCCATTTGTTTAACTCTGAGCGCCTTCTCCCTCTGACCAACAGAAACACAAACAATTATCACTAGACCACTTCTGGTAACCCTCACCGATTCCACTTTACCCAATGCTTTTTTCACCCATCCTGAAACCACAAATGGATCAGCCAAAAGGCAAGGGTCCACTTTTTCCAAAAACGTCACTCCTACTGTCACAGACTCATCTTTATCCTGACCCTCTGTGCAATCCTCGGGCTCCGAGTACTTCACCACACCTACCACCTCCGATACTTCACCCTCATTCACTTCCATTTCTCCTCCTGTCTTCAGCTCACTTTGCTTACATTTCCTACCATTCTTCTTTAACAAACCTTCTCCCTTTGTCCCGCCATTTTGTACCGACTCAAGCTCACAATCTTCCTCCCTCTCTCTCTTAGACCTCCTCTGCCTCTCTTTTCCCCTCCATTCCTCCTCCGTATTCCAAGTATACGTCTCCTTATGATAATACTGCACTTCTCCTGACATACATCTGTTTCTTGCTTTCTCAAGGGACGCCATTTACGAGGCTCTCCCCCCCTCCCGCGTTTCTCGTAGGTTAGGATCAGCCAGAAATACTTCTGGATCAGCTGACCATCCCAAATCTGGAACGTTGAGTCCGTCACAGTGGACGCATCATAATACCCATAAAACCTAGTGGTCAAACACGGAATTGGTTACAATTGTCTTTCCACCATTCATTTTTCACACATCATGAATTTGACAAACACTTCAAATGAAGTTTGTGTTTGGTGTAGGCTTACCTTGGCGTGACGTTTTGATAACCGTGTAATTCTCTCTAGGACATGGTTAGTTTTATCAATATATTTGCCTCAATTTACTCAAAAAATTGTGAAATGATTAACAACAGAGAAGACCTCAGCAAGACTACAAATTCAGCAGGAAGCTCCAGCACCTCATTTCTATCTGATGCTGTCAGCTACCGTTCACCAGCGCGATCAGAGTCCTGTGCCCAATCCATGATGAATCCATGTGCTGTATTGTCATGAATTGAATAAAGTGTTGGACTTCTTCGATCCCCTTTCTCAGTTTTAGCTAGCCACTCACTACACTTTAGCCAGATAGTTTGCAGAGTAGTAGATCAAAACATAATTTTGTATTACTTAGCCTAGAATTGTTTGTACAGGATGTCGACTTTGGTGTCTATTTCAGACCTCATGGCATTTTTCAAGGATGAGCATTAAAAGGGGAGAAGACCACTAGAAGTCTGGCCATGTGGAGAAGTGCAGCTACAGTGAGGGGCAACTTACCGGTTTGGTCAGGGCCAGCATGAGGGATAGCGTTTATCCTGTGTCGGTGAGTGTAGCTATTAAGTTAAGTTTGAGCATCTTAGCAATACAATGTGTTCTATACAGCTGTCAACATTCTACAAGGAAAGAGCTACTTGCTTGTCCGTATATGTATATTTTCTATTTTCGTACTAGTTTTGTGTGTATTGGGTATATGTTGTGAAATTGTTAGATATTACTTGTTAGATATTACTGCACTGTCAGAGCTAGATGCACAAGCATTTCGCTACACCCGCTATAACATCTGCTAAACACATGTATGTGACAAATACAATTTGATTTGATTTGATGTACTTAATCAATTATATAATCATTACCCTAGGGTACTAGACTTAGATGTGTGATAAATCAGTTCTAGAATGCTGTCATTGATGAAAATGAATAAAAAAATCTGACATTCAGAATTGACTTTGTTTATGCATCCAGCCTGTATTGTAGATGCATGACCAGAGACAAATCTTCAAAGGCACAGTATTTATTTGGTGTGGTACATGCAGTCTTGATTTATAGGATCCTTTCCACTATATGATATGTGATAAAATCCCAAGTTATCAATGAAAAGTTTATGGAAAAACTGCACTTGTCCTCGTGACAATTACAGTTTATTCATATTCTACAGCTGTAATGTCATCAATCAAATCAAACTACTTTATATAGCACATTCCTTACAATAAATGCACTTCAAGGTCTTCAAAGTCATGCATTGAAAGGCATGTGGCACTTAACATCCTTCCTCTTGGCAGGTCTCTATAGATGACCAGGGGATTCTCTCTACCGCATGCGAAGGCCTCCGTGGCGCTCATAAGTGTAGCCATGCAGCCTATTTTGGCAGGTTCACAATATCGTCCGTACGGATGTGGAATGTGAGTGGAGGAAGCCAGCCGTGGCACAACCAGGTGCAGTCAGTGGAGGTCCTGTATCCGGCTGAAGACTACAACCCTCTGTCCCAAGAGCCCACAGAGGAGGATCTTCAGTGGCTAAGGAACTGTCTCTGGGGCAGTTTCAGTGGAATGGCATGTCTCCTTGAACCTGAGCCAGAACAACCGCTACCCTCCCTGTCCTCCCTGTCTGTACCGGACATTGTTAAAAACAAGGGCACCTGGGGCATGCAGACATCCTGGCTGGCATGGCGCTGTCGGTAGAGCAGCAGGCGGCTATACGCAGGCAAGTTGGACAGCGCACCAACCCCAACTGGCACACCATGAGAGGGAGGTTGACGGCCAGCGATTTTGGAGCAGCGATTAGGGCCAAACGCGTTACTCCGTCGCTGCTCAAAAAAGGGGTCCTCAGATCACAGTCGTTGAATGGGGTGCTGTCTGTAAAGTGGGGCACAGATAACGAAGAGGGCATCAAGGCATTTCAAATGGCTACAAGGATGAATGCGCAGGAATCACGGCTTTGGGTCACGGGATCTGGGATCCAGTGTGCTTCACCGGATGGTCTGGTGGGCACCACACTAGTGGTGGTCAAGTGTCCCTATGGTGCAAGGGAACGTACCATTGAAGAGGCAGTGAATTCAAAGGATTTCTATATCAAGGAGGGAGGGTCTTATCGCCTACATGAAGACCATCCTTACTGGCACCAAGTCCAAGGGCAGCTCCACATCACTGGAAGGGACACCTGCTTCTTCGTTGTGTGGACTCATATTGCTCCTCCTGTCAGTACCTGTTTTCAGGGAAGCCAATGGTCCAAACATATTCCACATAGTTCATACACACACATTAGGCTCCCAGAATAGGTTTTATTACATACAAGTTTTGCTCAAAGCAGCCAACTTAATTAATGTAGGCAACTTTATCATGGGCACAGTGGGAATTTGTGATGTTGAAATTATCGATGTGCTGTAGTCTCCACAACTGGACGTTTCGCGCTCGGATCACACTGGCACAGGATGTCCATGCACCGGATGGCCTGAGTGATGCACTCCTGTTGGACTGGAAAACAAAGATACAGTATGTTGGAAGTCCCACCTGGGTTTCTACATTAAAATGGTGGAAGGCAGAGAGAAAGAGGTGAAGCGAGAGGGATGACTCAGCCCAAAAGTTGTCTACTCCAGCAGGTGGTGTTTTCTTTCTTTTTTTGTATGGAGGTCGAATTTGGTCAACAAAAAAAAAATTGAATGGCTTATTTGCTACGTGAGGTATATCTGATCGAATAGTTTTGTAATGCTTAGGTTGTTAAGAGTGTAGGCCTACTGATATAAGGAGAAAAAAGCACTTTATATTGGAGTTGTGCCTGTTAGTGCTCTCCAGGTTCCGTCCCTACCCTATACCCTATACCCTATACCCTATACCCAATACCCTATACCCTATACCCTACCTATAACCTTAACCATTTTACATTACAACTTCAATGGGGTAGGGATGATCCAAGGATCCCGGATAGCAAGTACCGTTGTGGTTGTTCACGCGCGTATCTGCACTCATTGGCTAGAATGGCCCCATCTGATCTTGCCACCTCCCAACTGCTTTCGATTTTGGAATATATTTATTTTCATTGTTAGATCGGCCAATGGAGTGTCTGGGCAATATAATAGAACATCTGTGTGGAAGCCCTCAAGGGCGTTGCCCATGGTAATACGGCCTTTTGGCCACTAGAGACCTCTATCATTCTCTATGATTTAGCCCAAAACCTTTTGAATTAATTGTTTGTGTGCTCTGATTGGCAGCAGGTATGACGGAATGCACCTCCACCTGTAAAATGGGGGTTTCCACTAGTTATGGTAAAAATTTATGAATACTAAAAATAGCTTTCTGGTCTTCCTTTAAGGTTAGGCATGAGGTTAGCAATGTGGTTAAGGTTAACATTAGGTTTAAAATCAGATTTTAAGAAGATTAATTGCAGAAATAGGCGGGGTTTATGACTTTGTGGATGTGGTAACTAAACTAGTGACGGCCGTAAAATGGCAGTGCATTTCCAGTTCTGTAAATCTGCAGAGAGAAAGGAAAGAAACATGACAGGGACAAAACTACTGCTGTCCAAGTTCATCCAGACCTACTGTAGCCTTCAAACCCTGCTCTTATTTGGACTAATAAGACACTGCCATCCTCTGCTCACACCAGCCTACTTACTCATGGTAATGCCATCTCTGGAGCGAACAGAAACAGCCATTTTTATACAGGTAACTCTGCCAACGCCCTTGATTAAAATTGCCAACACCTGAGACGGTCAGAGGCTGCGTTCAAAACAGTTCTACCCCATTATGCTAGTGACTAGCCTACCATTCATTTTTCAAAAGGCTCCAATATTGGGCCTAATCATATAGCTTAGGCCTACTTTCACGAATTGGTAATTTTTCAGGAAGGTTTATTATAATGAAATTGAATAATGTGTTGTAAAGATTCAATTTATTGCCAGTGAGGAGATGCACAACTTGATTGTAAAGAAATTGCATTTGTTTTATTCAAGGGACACCACCAGGACGCATGCCCAGCCATAACACCACAGTGTGCTTATCTGTAATCAACTGCCGGATCCTGACCCAGAACGGCATATGAACACACATAATAGGTGCCAAAATGTGTAGAATTGCAGGAAATGTGCTTTAAAACTGCAAAATGTTCTCTCTGCCCCATGGCAAAATGTGTAGAATTTCAGGAAATGAGCATTACAACTGCAAAATGTTCTCACTGCCAACAAGAGGGGTGTGAACAGTTTGGGATCACATGGGTTGCAAGTACCCCTGATATACAGGAAGCACCTCCTCA
The DNA here is from genome assembly GCF_020615455.1 of Coregonus clupeaformis. Taxonomy (NCBI): domain Eukaryota; kingdom Metazoa; phylum Chordata; class Actinopteri; order Salmoniformes; family Salmonidae; genus Coregonus; species Coregonus clupeaformis. Next base: position 12,919,563 of record NC_059203.1, read on the forward strand.
CCCTTCTCTCTCCTGTCTCAACCATGAATCAATACAGTAATACTGCTGACTGCAGAAGCAGCGTAAAGAGAGGTGGGGATAAAGAGGGGAGCAGGAAAAAATGACCCTGGCTTTAAGTACTGGCTACCATCTAAAACAAGCTTCCTCCTTGAGGAAAGTACTGGCTACCATCTAAAATAAGCTTCCTCTTTGAGTTAAGTACCAGCTACAATCTAAAATAAGCTTCCTCCTTGAGTTAAGTACTGGCTACCATCTAAAATAAGCTTCCTCTTTGAGTTAAGTACCAGCTACCATCTAAAATAAGCTTCCTCCTTGAGTTAAGTACCAGCTACCATCTAAAATAAGCTTCCTCCTTGAGTTAAGTACCGGCTACCATCTAAAATAAGCTTCCTCCTTGAGTTAAATACTGGCTACCATCTAAAATAAGCTTCCTCCTTGAGTTAAGTACTGGCTACCATCTAAAATAAGCTTCCTCCTTGAGTTAAGTACTGGCTACCATCTAAAATAAGCTTCCTCTTTAAGTTAAGTACCAGCTACCATCTAAAATAAGCTTCCTCCTTGAGTTAAGTACTGGCTACTATCTAAAATAAGCTTCCTCCTTGAGTTAAGTACTGGCTACCATCTAAAATAAGCTTCCTCCTTGAGTTAAGTACTGGCTACCATCTAAAATAAGCTTCCTCTTTGAGTTAAGTACCAGCTACCATCTAAAATAAGCTTCCTCCTTGAGTTAAGTACTGGCTACCATCTAAAATAAGCTTCCTCCTTGAGTTAAGTACCGGCTACCATCTACAATAAGCTTCCTCCTTGAGTTAAGTACTGGCTACCATCTAAAATAAGCTTCCTCCTTGAGTTAAGTACTGGCTACCATCTAAAACAAGCTTCCTCCTTGAGTTAAGTACTGGCTACCATCTACAATAAGCTTCCTCCTTGAGTTAAGTACTGGCTACCATCTAAAATAAGCTTCCTCCTTGAGTGAGTGTGTCCTAGACTGCTAATGAGTTATTGTGTTTGGTTGTTGGGTGGCGGTGTCACACACGCACACTACACACACACACACAACCACACACACAGGGTATCCGTACAGATCTGACTGATAGCTCTGTAGTCTCTAGTCTGTGGACACCTCGGCCGGCCATCAACTATTGTTCGTCCTCTACCACCTGTACTGTGCTTTGTTCACACATTCTGGGCTCTGAGCCCAAGCTGGAAAGATATTTTCAACATCATCTCAAGCCCACTGACTTGCAATTCCTTCAATCTCTTTCTTTCTTTTTTCCTTTGGAGTTTAAGAAAGCTTACCGTTCTTTTTTTGTAAAGGTCATGAACAGTCAAAATCATGTTTTTCATGACATTTTATGATGTTTGGATGAAACCAGATCAAAGTATGATGACCAAAGTATGAAAAATGAAGGTCATTGCTTCTAAGTTGATAAAGCTTGGTCATAAAGTTACTGGTCCAAACTCTGAGGCAGTTGTCATGTCAACACATCCGTCAGTGCTGCTGTGAACCGCATCACAAGAGGCATTCCAAACAGGAGATGTATAAAAATATTATAAAAAAACATTATTGATGAAATTCCAATGTTGTTTGAGTTGCTTTGTGTATCACCAAATTTGCTTGAGATGATTTTACTGCTCACTGCATTCTTGACATAGGCGTTCCAAAGAGCTGTCAGCCAAGGCGAGGTCATGAATATAAGCTCCCCGCCCACTCAGCCTGTCTTTTCATACTTCCCGGTAGTTAGCCATGAGAGATATTTAGCATTTCTAGCCCTAAAATATTATGGCTGATATTTTAGTCACTCAAAAGGCTATTTTACATGGGAATCAGAATGACTGTTCGGTACCTGTGATGTGTGATTTGAAGGAGTCAGGCGCAGGAGGGTAAATCACAGAATACAGAGTTTATTCCGTAATACAGCGTTAAGCAGAATAGCGTCAACCAGTCCAGTGCGCAAAACAGGCGCACTGGAACAAAACAGGCACACGGGGAAAATATACCCCGGCAATACAAAATACACTGAGCTCAACGGAGCTACTACTCCGCACAATAAACAATCACCCACAAGGACAAGGGTGGTGGGGGTGGGGGGGGCAGAGCGAACACTTATAAACATACTAATGAGGGGATATGAACCAGGTGTGTGTAATTAACAAGACAAAACAAATGGAATGATGAGATATGGAGCGGCAGTGACGACGAACGCCGAAGCCTGCCCGAACAAGGAGAGGAGGCAGCTTCGGAGGAAGTCGTGACAGAACCCCCCTTGACGCGCAGCTGCAGCAGCGAGCTGACACCAGCCTCGGGGACGGCCAGGAGGAGCAGGGCGAGCCGGATGGCGATGGTGGAAATCCTGCAACAGGGAGGGATCGAGGATATCCCTCACCAGGACCCAGCACCATTCCTCCGGACCACCCCCACCCACTCCACGAGGTACTGAAGGCCCCCCACCCTACGCCTCGAACGCCGGGGCCCCCTCGATGTCCAGAAGAGGCGGAGGGACGTCCCGCACCTCAGACTCCTGGAGCGGACCAGCCACCAGCCACCACCATGAAATGAGGGGTTAATACGATAATCATGGGGGAGTAATAACCTATAGGTAACCTCGTTGATCCTCCTCAAGACTTTGAACGGCCCCACAAACCGCGGGCTCAGCTTCCGGCAGGGCAGGCGGAGGGGCAGATTCATGGTTGAGAGCAAGAACCGATCACCCGGTACAAAGACCGGGACCTCACTGCGGTGGCGGTAAGCGTTAGCCTTCTGACAATGCATGGCGCGATGGAGGTGGACGTAAGCAGCGTCCCACGTCTCCTCCGCGCGCCGAAACCAGTCATCCACCACAGGAGCCTCGGTCTGGCTCTGGTAAAACACATTGGAATGGTATTAGGTTAGTGGAGGAGTGACGGAGAGAGTTCTGGGCATATTCGGCCCATGGCAAGAACACCGACCACTCCCCCGGCCGTTCCTGGTAGTAGGACCGCAGGAACCTACCCACATCCTGATTTACCCGTTCCACCTGCCCATTAGGCTCGGGGTGGAAACCAGAGGTCAGGCTGACCGAGACCCCCAGACGTTCCATGAACGCCTTCCAGACCTTGGATGTGAACTGGGGACCCCGGTCAGACACTATATCCTCTGGTACCCCGTAGTGCCGGAAGACGTGTGTAAACAGGGCCTCTGCAGTTTGCAGGGCCGTGGGGAGACCGGGCAGAGGAAGGCCAAGGCTTTCGACTCTGTCAACCACTGCATTCTTATTGGCAGACTAAATAGCCTTGGTTTCTCAAATGACTGCCTCGCCTGGTTCACCAACTACTTCTCAGATAGAGTTAAATGTGTCAAATCGGAAGGCCTGTTGTCTGGACCTCTGGCAGTCTCTATGGGGGTGCCACAGGGTTCAATTCTCGGGCCGACTCTATTCTCTGTGTATATCAATGATGTTGCTCTTGCTGCTGGTGACGCTCGGATCCACCTCTATGCGGACGACACCATTTTGTATACATCTGGCCCTTAATTGGACACTGTGTTAACAAACCTCCAAATGAGCTTCAACGCCATACAACACTCCTTCCGTAGCCTCCAACTGCTCTGAAACACTAGTAAAACTAAATGCATGCTCTTCAACAGAACGCTGCTGGCACCCGCCCACCCGACTAGAATCACTACTCTCGGCGGGTCTGACCTAGAGTATGTGGACAACTACAAATACCTAGGTGTCTGGTTAGACTGTAAACTCTCCTTCCAGACTCACATTAAGCATCTCCAATCAAAAGTTAGATCTAGAATCGGCTTCCTATTTCGCAACAAAGCCTCCTTCACTCATGCTGCCAAACATGCCCTCGTAAAACTGACTATCCTACCGATCCTTGACTTCGGCGATGTCATTTACAAAATAGCCTCCAACACTCTACTCAGCAAATTGGATGTAGTCTATCACATTGCCATCCGTTTTGTCACCAAAGCCCCATATACTACCCACCATTGTGACTTGTACGCTCTTGTTGGCTGGCCCTCACTACATATAAGTCGCCAAACCCACTGGCTCCAGGTCATCTATAAATCACTGCTAGGCAAATCCCTGTCTTATCTTAGCTCACTGGTCACCATAGCAACACCCACCCGTAGTCTGCGCTCCAGCAGGTATATCTCACTGGTCATCCCCAAAGCCAACACCTCCTTTGGCCGCCATTCCTTCCAGTTCTCTGCTGCCAATGACTGGAACCAACTGCAAAAATCTCTGAAGCTGGAGACTCTTATCTCCCTCACTAACTTTAGGAGCAGCTTACCGATCACTGCACCTGTACACAGCCCATCTGAAATTAGCCCATCCAACTACCTCATCCCCATATTGTTATTTATTTTGCTAATTTGCACCCCAGTATCTCTATTTGCACATCATCTTTTGCACATTCCAGTGTTAATACGAAATTGTAACTATTTTGCACTATGGCCTATTTATTGCCTTACCTCCATAATTTACTACATTCGCACACACTGTATATATAGTTTCTGTTGTATTTTTGACTTTATGTTTTGTTTACCCCATATGTAACTCTGTGTTGTTGTTTTTATCGCACTGCTTTGCTTTATCTTGGCCAGGTCGCAGTTGTAAATGAGAACTTGTTCTCAACTGGCTTACCTGGTTAAATAAAGGTTAAATAAAATAAAAAATAAAATCCTTTGAAAAAAAACACATTCTTCAGTATAAAGACATCCATCTGAATTTCCCTAGAGGCACCAACTCCACTAACCTTAAAGGGAAACTTCACCGCTAGACACTATTTGGGATGTTTTTCCAGATCTCTCCCTGTGCGAAAATGTAAAAAAATACAGCTATGGTGCATAATTATGTCTGAAACACCTTCTCATCACTCATAATTATGAGTGATAAGGTGTTTCAGACATAATTATGCACCATAGCTGTATTTTTTAACATTTTCGCACAGGGAGAGATCAACCAATGACGTCATTGGTTGATTAAGTCTGCTGTCTGATCTAAAAATGAATGGAATCATTTTTTTTAGCAATTATTATGGCTTTTGTGTTTTGCCGATTGCATGATCATGCTAGCAGTGAGTATTTATGGTTGTCCTAAAGTCAAAAATACAACAGAAAATATATATACAGTGTGTGCAAATGTAGCAAGTTATGGAGGTAAGGCAATAAATAGGCCATAGTGCAAAATAATTACTATTATTATTAACACTGGAATGATATATGTGCAAATAGAGATAATGGGGTGCAAATGAGCAAAATAAATAACAATATGGGGATGAGGTAGTTGGGTGGGCTAATTTCAGATGGGCTGTGTACAGGTGCAGTGATTGGTAAAGTGCTCTGACAACTGATGCTTAAAATTGTGAGGGAGATAAGAGTCTCCAGCTTCAGAGATTTTTGCAGTTCCTTCCAGTCATTGGCAGCAGAGAACTGGAAGGAATGGCGGCCAAAGGAGGTGTTGGCTTTGGGGATGACCAGTGAGATATACCTGCTGGAGCGCATACTACGGGTGGGTGTTGCTATGGTGACCAGTGAGCTAAGATAAGGCGGGGATTTGCCTAGCAATGATTTATAGATGGCCTGGAGCCAGTGGGTTTGGCGACGAATATGTAGTGAGGACCAGCCAACAAGAGCGTAAAGGTCACAGTGGTGGGTAGTATATGGGGCTTTGGTGACAAAATGGATGGCACTGTGATAGACTACATCCAATTTGCTGAGTAGAGTGTTGGAGGCTATTTTGTAAATGACATCGCCGAAGTCAACGATCCGTAGGATAGTCAGTTTAACGAGGGCATGTTTGGCAGCATGAGTGAAGGAGGCTTTGTTGCGAAATAGGAAGCCGATTCTAGATTTAACTTTGGATTGGAGATGCTTAATGTGAGTCTGGAAGGAGAGTTTACAGTCTAACCAGACACCTAGGTATTTGTAGTTGTCCACATACTCTAGGTCATACCCGTCGAGAGTAGTGATTCTAGTCGGGTGGGCGGGTGCCAGCAGCGTTCGATTGAAGAGCATGCATTTAGTTTTACTTGTGTTTAAGAGCAGTTGGAGGCTACGGAAGGAGTGTTGTATGGCATGGAAGCTCTTTTGGAGGTTTGTTAACACAGTGTCCAATGAAGGGCCAGATGTATACAAAATGGTGTCGTCTGCGTAGAGGTGGATCTGAGAATCACCAGCAGAAAGAGCGACATCATTGATATACACAGAGAAAAGAGTTGGCCCAAGAATTGAACCCTGTGGCACCCCCATAGAGACTGCCATAGGTCCAAACAACAGGCCCTCCGATTTGACACATTTAACTCTATCTGAGAAGTAGTTGGTGAACCAGGCGAGGCAGTCATTTGAGAAACCAAGGCTATTTAGTCTGCCAATAAGAATGCGGTGGTTGACAGAGTCGAAAGCCTTGGCCAGGTCGATGAAGACGGCTGCACAGTACTGTCTATTATCGATCATGGTTACAATATAATTTAGGACCTTGAGCGTGGCTGAGGTGCACCCATGACCAGCTCGGAAACCGGATTGCATAGCGGAGAAGGTACGGTGTGATTCGAAATGGTCGGTGATCTGTTTGTTAACTTGGCTTTCAAAAACTTTCGAAAGGCAGGGCAGGATGGATATAGGTCTGTAACAGTTTGGATCTAGAGTGTCACCCCCTTTGAAGAGGGGGATGACCGCGAAAGCTTTCCAATCTCTGCGGATCTCAGACGTTACGAAAGAGAGGTTGAACAGGCTAGTAATAGGGGTTGCGACAATTTCGGCGGCTCATTTTAGAAAGAAAGGGTCCAAATTGTCTAGCCCAGATGATTTGTAGGGGTCCAGATTTTGCAGCTCTTTCAGAACATCAGCTGTCTGAATTTGTGTGAAGGAGAAGCGGGGGGGGGGCATGGGCAAGTTGCAGCAGAGGGTGCAGAGCTGGTGACCGGGGTAGTGGTAGCCAGGTGGAAAGCATAGCCAGCAGTATCAAAATGCTTGTTGAAATTCTCTATTATTGTAGATTTATCAGTGGTGATAGTGTTTCCTAGCCTCAGTGCAGTGGGCAGCTGGGAGGAGGTGCTCTTATTCTCCATGGACTTTACAGTGTCCCAAAACATTTTGGAGTTAGTGCTACAGGATGCAAATTTCTGTTTGAAAAAGCTAGCCTTTGCTTTCCTAACTGCTTGTGTATATTGGTTCATAACTTCCCTGAAAAGTGTCATATCGCGGGGGCTATTCGATGCTAATGCATTACGCCACAGGATTTTTTTGTGCTGGTCAAAGGCAGTCAAGTCTGAGGAGAACCAGGGGCTATATCTGTTCTTATTTCTGAATTTTTTGAATGGGGCATGCTTATTTAAGATTGAGAGGAAAGCACTTTTATAGAACAACCAGGCATCCTCTACTGACGGAATGAGATCGATATCCATCCAGGATACCTGGGCCAGGTCAATTAGGAAGCCCTGTTCGCTGAAGTGTTTTAGGGAGCGTTTGACAGTTATGAGGGGTGGTCGTTTGACCACGGACCCGTTACGGACGCAGGCAATAAGGCAGTGATCGCTTAGATCCTGGTTGAAGACAGCGGAGGTGTATATAGAGGGTAAGTTAGTCAGGATGATATCTATAAGGGTGCCCATGTTTACGGATTTAGGGTTGTACCTGGTAGGTTCCTTGATAATTTGTGTGAGATTGAGGGCATCTAGTTTGGATTGTAGGATGGCTGGGGTGTTAAGCATATCCCAGTTTAGGTCACCAAGCAGTACAAACTCTGAAGATAGATGGGGGGCAATCAATTCACATATGGTGTCCAGGGCACAGCTGGGGGCTGAGGGGGGTCTGTAGCAAGCGGCAACAGTGAGAGACTTATTTCTGGAAAGGTGGATTTTTAGACGTAGGAGCTCAAACTGTTTGGGCACAGACCTGGATAGTATGATAGAGCTCTGCAGGCTATCTCTACAGTAGATTGCAACTCCACCCCCTTTGGCAGTTCTATCTAGACGGAAAATGTTGTAGTTGGGGATGGAAATGTCTGAATTTTTGGTGGCCTTCCTAAGCCAGGATTCAGACACTGCTAGAACATCAGGGTTGGTGGAGTGTGCTAACGCAGTGAATAACTAAAACTTAGGAAGGAGGATTCTGATGTTAACGTGCAAAAAACCAATGCTTTTACGGTTACAGAAGTCAACAAATGATAGCTCCTGGGGAGTAGGAGTGATACTGGGGGCTGCAGGGACTGGGTTAACCTCTACATCACCAGAGGAACAGAGGAGGACTAGAATAAGGATACAGTTAAAGGCTTTAAGAACTGGTCTTCTAGTGCGTTGGGTATAGAGAATAAAGGGGGCAGATTTCCGGGCATTGTAGAATAGATTCAGGGCATTATGTACAGACAAGGATATGGAAGGATATGAGTACAGTGGAGGTAAACCTAAGCGTTGGGTAACAATGAAAGTGATAGCATCACTGGAGGCACCAATTGAGCCGGTCTCCGTGTGTATGGGGGGTGGAACAAAGGAGCTATTTGAGGCAGTTTGAGAGGGACTTGGGGGTCTACAGTGAAATTGAATAATAAGAACTAACTAGAACAGCAATAGGCAAGGCATATTGACATGGGAGAGAGGCATAAAGCAATCACAGGTGTTATTCGGGAGAGCTAAGACAACAACTGGTAATGGCGATGAAAGTTTGGGCTGAGGCTAAACAGATAAACAGGACAGGGTACCGTGTAAAGGAACAGTCCAGCAGTTATCAGCTGTGCAGCTGAGTGATCATAAGGTCCAGTGAACAACCAATATGTGAGTCCGAGAGCAGTTCGAATTGGTGCTACAGCACAGGCTAGCAGGAAGCACGGCTGTTGTTTGCGTGTGCTAGCGGGCCGGGGCTAGCAGATGGATCTTCGTGGTCGTCGCAACGGGAAGCCTGTTGAAACCCCAGATGATTACGTCGGCAGACCAGTCGTGATGGATTGGCGGGGCTCCGTGTCGACTCTAGGAGGTCCCGTCCGGTTGACAGAGAGGTAGATAGCCGGGAGATGGGCCTGACTCGAGGCTAGCTCAAGGCTGATTAGCCAACAACAACATCCATTTGGTTGCAGCTAGCTAGATTGCGATGATCCGGTGTTAAAAGGTCCAGTGATTCAGTGATTCTGGCAGAAAAACCGATATGTTCTGGGTCGATAAACGCGCTGTGCAGACAGTGCAGACTGGCCGATAATAGTCCAGGCTAGAGCTGGCTGGTAGGTAGTGCAGGCCACGGACAATGGTGAAAAACCGCTAACGGTGGCTAATAGCAAGTAGCTAGTTAGCTGGCTACTCCCGTCCGGTAGACAGAGAGGAAGATAGCCGGGATATGGGCCTGGCTCGAGGCTAGCTCAAGGCTAACTGGTGCTTGCTTCGGGGGCAGTGGTGATTAGCCAACAGCAACATCCATTCGGTTGCGACTGGCTAGTTGCGATCCGGTGTTAATGTCCAGTGATTCAGTTATTCTGGCAGAAAATCCGATGTTCTGGGTGAGAACCGCTAACGGTGGCTAATAGCAAGTAGCTAGTTAGCTGGCTAGCTAGTTTCAACTGGAGATTCTAGATAAAAGGTAAGTCAATAATAGAATCCGTTCCACATTGAGTGAGGCGGGTTGCAGGAAAGTATATTTAGTAGAAGGATGAAAAGTGTGATAGGGAAATATGTACGAAATATACAAAAAAATACAACAAAACAGGCTATTTACACGGACACACAAAGAGTACACGACCGCACTGCTACGCCATCTTGGATTTATATTGTTTTGTGTTACCTTTTAACGTATTGTGTAACTGATGTGTATATAGACAAATGAAATAATTTCTTATTAGCCAATGTCAGCAAAACAGTTGCCCTGCACTACAATGAGCAGAGAGGACAGTCTGAAACATATTTTTTTGGGTGTGAATTGTGTTTATAATTCCTAAGGTGTGTCACTGCTGCATGTTGGAGCTCAGGCCTACATCTTGACCAAATAACTAGATGGAGGTATTATGGCTACATCAGTCTCAGAGCAGTGGTCCAGAGAAGCACTATGTGGGTGCAGGAATGTAATCATAGATGGGGCCTCTGTTTTGGTTTGGACCAGTCTTTTCCTCAGAGACAATACACTCCCTACATGAACTGCAGCACAGTTCTTTCCGTGATATTTAGGAGTGATGGGGGTGTGGTGCCACACATCCATGGGAAAAAAGCAATTTCAAGATCAGTTTATTTATATTTTTTCCATGAAATACAAAATAAGCAACATTCAGTATTTAACTGCAAGACTGTGAATATAGGAATATATTATTAAGCAGTGTGTATATAAAATGTTTTATCTAAATGCACATAAGATCATGGTGTGATATACTGTATGGATTGAAGAGACATACATCTACTCTAAGTGTACAGCTACTGTTTAAACTGTTTAAGTGTATAAAGAAATACCAATAACTTTTAACCTTCTACCTGCATTACAGGAAGACCTACTTTATCTCCAGACGTAGCACTGATATGCTCTCATACAGGTCTGTTTACTTCCTTCCTACACCACCTCAGGGCAGAAGAGGGCAACAAGAGCAGCAGCCAAGCAATGTAGCCGCCACAGCCAGCCGTTAGCTCAGTGCAGGCCAGGACCCCCATGCTTGGCTTGCTTTATTCTGCAATGTGACAGTTCCCTCAGTGCAGGCCAGGACCCCCATGCTTGGCTTGCTTTTATTCTGCAACGTGACAGTTCCCTCAGTGCAGGCCAGGACCCCCATGCTTGGCTTGCTTTTATTCTGCAATGTGGGAGTTCCTCTGTAATGCCAAGCCGTTCACATGAGAACGATGATCTCAGGGCTGGGAGCCGAGTGAGGGTAAACATCTGTGGCTGATCCAGATCACCCAGTGAATCATCTGTGGCTGATCCAGATCACCCAGTGAATCATCAGTGAGTATTACATTTACCACTGTAGTTTATGACACACAGCTACAGTTCATATTCAGCTGAGGAAAATATAGATCTTGATTTTTTTTAAATTTGAGTAAGATTCCCCCCTTTTTTATATGGGCTCGTTTTGACATGGGCTCGCTTTCTCACTTAGCCGATTTGTTGTTGATATCCAAGACAGTTTTACGATAAATATGAACAATTCTTATACCCAGTATTTCCTGCAGGTGTTTTTGTAAGAAGGTGTGAGAAGGTATCATAAGAAGGTGACTAACTAGCCTCAGAGGGAGGATATGTATCCTCAGACAGCTGTAGGCTCAATACCAAATGGCACCCTATTCCCTACATAGTGCACTACTTTGGACCAAAAGTAGTGCACTTTGTAGAGAATAGTGTGTAATTTGGGACTGAGATGTATAGAAACACAGGGACAGGAATCAGCTGGTCCAGAACAGAACAGCTGTGACCGGGCTGCTACAACATTCCCACAATGCTGTGAGGGCATGACTGACTAGACACGGGACTTTGGTGTGGCAGAGCATGGGTGGGCACGGTGTAATCTAAGCCGGTAGTTTTTAGCCAGGCTGTAGGAAGTCACATTGCTTCACACTCTAGTGTTGTTGTCTATTAAAATATGACAAATACGTTTTATGTTTATTATTCTGGTGTTCAACAGTAATTTAGATTTAAAGAAAAAGACAAGACTATGGTAATTTACTCTACTCAGATTAGATATTTTTGCTTTGATGTACTCTACTCAATGTCTTCAATTTTCTCAATTATGTCACTCTAACTCTGGTCACATTTTCCTGCCACAGCACATATACTTCTGTCACTCTCCGTTTGATCCCCTCACATGTTTTTCCTTACGTTTCTTGGGTCACTGTGCACATTACCATGCTCCATTGTCTGGGAGGTTCATTCCAGATCACTGCAAGTTATTGGACTCCAGCCCAGATTCCATACAGGTTCTTTGAAAGAAAAATAACCTTTAGAACATTATTGATCACCCTGTTCCTCCAGCAGCTAACAGCTATCTTGAATTTCAATATTTTTGAAATGTCATTTTCCCCTTTGTCTAATTCTGCATTACAGGAAGTTGAATTAAGGGATTCCGGCCTTCAAAGAAGAAAAAAAAGAAGCAGTTAAATTGACGAGATTATTGTTCAGCCGTGTTCTCCTGCCAGAACTATCTTCAATGTTCCTCTTGTCTTCTATTCAGATATTCAAGCACCTGTTCCATTTGCTGAAGGGGATGGATGCCTTTTGGACACCGTGAGTTTAACAGATAAAAAAATGTCTGCTTTCTTTTCATTATTTTCTGATTCAATTGGGTCCAAGTATCTTGACAACCTTGCCTGGTATTTTGGCAGCAGTCCCTTGAGTGTTGATGTCAGCTGAGAGAGAGAGAGAGAGAGAGAGAGAGAGAGAGAGAGAGAGAGAGAGAGAGAGAGAGAGAGAGATTGAAAGAGTAGGGGAGGGGGGGAGGAGTGAGCGGGCTATTCAAGGCACTTGTCCTCTGTCTCTCTCAGTCACACAACAGAAGAGGGGGAGGCACACATACACACACTGCACACCATTCACGCCACACACACACTCTCACAAACAAGCCACATTTTCTCAGGCTGCTCCGCAGACTGACAGCAGAAAACGTAGGAGGAGAGAAGAGAAAGAGAGAGTGAGAAAAGGAAACAAGGGAAATATCAACCGAGCCAGAAGAGGAGAGTCAATCAGCAGTTATCCTCTCTCTCCATTCACTATTATATTAAAACACGGGGAATATAGAACTCTTCATTAATCTGTAACTGAACAGGGACCTGCTCTGCTCTGTTCTGTTCTGCTGAGGGACCTGCTCTGCTCTGCCGAGGGACCTGCTCTGCTCTGCCGAGGGACCTGCTCTGCCGAGGGACTTGCTCTGCTCTGCCGAGGGACCTGCTCTGCCGAGGGACTTGCTCTGCTCTGCTGAGGGACCTGCTCATTCTCCAGGACTATGGCACCACATCTGAGACATGGAGTCTCTGTCTCTCTTTCACAGCTTCCTTTCCTTTCTCTCCTTCTCTCCCTCTATTTCCTGACGGTCGCAGGGTTCAACCTGGATACTACCATGACTCTGACCAAGGAGGGGGAGGCTGGCAGCTTTTTTGGATTCTCTCTAGCACTTCACCAGCAACTCACACCAGAACCACACAGTTGGTAAGTCGGTGGCTAGCTGGCTGCATAGCATGTGTCTCTATCTGTGTGTGATTGTGTGGGTACGCTGAGCCAAATGCTCTCCCAGGTCAGATAGGTGTGTGTATGTTGTATGTACGTTTCGGTATATAGCAGATACATATACATGTACCATAATCATAGGGATAACACAGGACCATACTGATTGAGTGGAGTTGAAACAGTTACTCTAGTATTTCTACGTTGCCCTGATTGTATCATGCAGTCCTTCGATTCAGTCGTTCAGGTACTGATATCATTTAATCCATGATGATTTAAAAGCACTGCACTGGGAGCAGTAGTTTCATTATGGTTGCGTGCACTTGCATGCATGTGTGTTTGTGTGTGCGTGTGTGTGTGTGTGTGTGCATGCAGAGAGGGCACCCTGTAGCTAATTGAATGGTCCCACCCGCTGCCATGTGATTTACAGTGTGTGGGATGGGGTGCAGGCGTGGGTGAGACTGTACAGCTGAATCAGCAGATAGATCAGGAGGAGAGGGTGAATGGGTTTTACTCAGATTTTTACTACTACAGTTCAGTACAGATATGCAGCTGTAGTGTAGGGGTGGTGTGTGTGTGTGTGCGTGCGTGCTTGTACAGAAGGTAGATCTGGAGTGGAGAGAGAGTAATTTTAGTGGTTTTACTGATGCAGTTCAGCAGTGGACAGACATGCTGCAATATATATAATAATAATATGCCATTTAGCAGACACTTTTATCCAAGACGACTTACAGTCATGCGTGCATACATTTTTGTGTATGGGTGGTCCCGGGGATCGAACCCACTACCTTGGCGTTACAAGCGCCGTGCTCTACTAGCTGAGCTACAGAGGACCATATATGATGGTGTGTGTGGCGGGGCGGGGTAGTGGATTGTGTGTGTGTGTGTAAAAGCTGCTGCTGGTTGTTATTGGTGTCCCTGGAACACTATAAGAGAGCAGCACATCCTCCAGGTCTGAGTCAGCTCTGCCTTAAATGTTTACGTGTCTCACAGTGTCTTTCTGCAAAGAGGAAGTAGTCTTATTTCTCCGTTCTGGCAGCAGCACAGATATTGAGTGAAGCATTTTTTTTTTAGATTGAGACATTAATTACATTAATTACTTGCAATTGGTGTTCGGTATAGTTACTCACGTTATACCTCCAGTATTTTGCCCGTTATCTTAGCAAGAGCTGTTCAATCATTACAATTCCTTGCTGTTGTGCATATTATTGGAGAATACCCAGCAAACTGGCCTTTTTTTGCCCAGTGTTTTCTGTTCTTTCAGTAGATCTGGTCCTAAACAGTCTGGTATTTGTAGTCAGTGTTAATTTACTAGAACCACACTGAAACATACAGACAAGAAGTCCATTTTGTAGGTGTTGCTCTTCTATCAGTAGACCTGGCTCTGAACAAGAGGCTTGGTACTCTTGGTGCGTGTTAAAGTCGGTGTTAATTTACTGTTTAGGAGGTCCGTGTTTAGCAGCCGGACGCTTAATTTACTCTTAGTGGAGTCGACCTGTCGGCCAGCACGCCGTGAGGACATTTAGAGGGATAACGTCAGCCAAATGTCAGCACTCACAGACAGTAGCGGGAAGCCAGGAAGCCGGCAGACTTTGGTCATCGAGTGTCGTCCCACCTGGCCGGCCCCGCCCACGTATTGACAAATAGCGTCCCTTTCCTGGACCTTATTTTAACCGTCACTTCATGGAGAGCTGACATGCTCTAAATCTTCCTGGAATATTATGAGCTAGCAACCCTGATGCCAGTAACTGTGCCATCAGAATATACTCACCCCAAGAGCACGATGTGCTCACCCCAAGAGCACGATGTACTCACCCCAAGAGCACGATGTGCTCACCCCAAGAGCACGATGTGCTCACCCCAAGAGCACGATGTACTCACCCCAAGAGCACGATGTGCTCACCCCAAGAGCACGATGTGCTCACCCCAGTCTTGTTTTGACTCCCTGAACAGTATCATTTTGAGGTATTTGATTAAGCACCTGAATCATACTCTTTGTAAACCTTATCTGAAGTAGGTGCACATTTTACCATGATGAGGCATAAGATCCTTTACAGTACTTTGATTGCAACCAGAACTGGTATTTTAGTTGAAAGAAGTGTCTGTTGTATGGAACCTTTCATAAGAAGAGGTGCCAAACATGATTAGCCTCAAGCTTGAAGCTTAGTAATTAGATGCTATTGACTCATTGAGTCTTTGTGTTAACAAGGTTTGGGTTTCACTGGGTATATTGCATTGTCTTCTTAGCCAGGCTCCAGTTGATTCTGTCCGGAGCCAGCTGAGTCTCCTGACACTCCAGAGTCCTAAGCTGGATATAGTTGCCTTGTCACCCTTCATTCGGAGTCATTGCCAACACTGTCAAATGATTTCATATAACTCATAAAGCTTCTATTATTGATCCAGTGACTCATAACCTTTACATTTTGTGATGACGCTGGCATGCCTACTAGAATATACAATATTAATGTCGGTCTATACTGAACGGGGTCTACACACACACACACACACACACACACACACACACAAACACACAAACACAAACACAAACACACACACACACACACACACACACACACCTTGTTCTGCTAGTCAAGTGGATGAGATGGTCTGGCATGTACGTACAGATAGTCTAGGCCACAGGAGGTTGGTGGCACCTTAATTGGGGAGGACAGGCTCGGAGTAATGGCTGGAGCGGAATCAGTGGAATGGTATCAAATACATGGTTTCCATATGTTTGATTCCATTGGCTCCGTTCCAGTCATTATTATGAGCCGTCCTCCCCTCAGCAGCCTCCACTGGGCTAGGTATGTGTGTGGGGGCTGCTGCTGGTGTTATGTGTCTGTTTATACTGGTATGATAGGGGGATCCTGTAATAGCTCTTTGCTTGATAGAAAAGACCTCTCCACTGGCCAATTCGCCTGAGTAGATCTGATCGGCCATCTTGCTTTTTGTGTATACGTAAATGTGAAAATGGCATTATCTCGTAAGAAGTCGGTAGGTCTTTGTGTAGGCACTGCCTGAGACAGATGCTTTGGTATTAATCGTGTGGTGAGGTGTTAGCAATATTGTTTAGCAGTATATTTACGGTAGGTACCATTGTCTTTAGAATGACGTCATCCAGTAGCCTATACTACTGTATATTGGTCTCAAGGTTTCACATTAGGGATTTCTCCTCTGCTGCTGTCTGTGTGATTGGGGTGAGGAGAGTCACTGCCCTTTACCTCTGTAATGCAGGTCACACATCATCTACACCTGCTTCTTGCTGTAAGATCTATATCAGTCCCTGGAAGATGTTTATTATCTCTGTAAGATCTTCTCCTGGCCAACTGGAAGATGTTTATTATCTCTGTCAGAACTTCTCCTGGCCAACTGGAAGATGTCTATTATCTCTGTAAGATCTTCTCCTGGCCAAATGGAAGATGTCTATTATCTCTGTAAGATCTTCTCCTGGCCAACTGGAAGATGTTTATTATCCCTGTAAGATCTTCTCCTGGCCAACTGGAAGATGTCTATTATCTCTGTAAGATCTTCTCCTGGCCAACTGGAAGATGTTTATTATCCCTGTAAGATCTTCTCCTGGCCAACTGGAAGCCAAGACACACAGTATGTTTTGAGTCAGTTGAGTATTTTTGTTAGCCTACTCTCCAACTGTAAACATTTAGGGATGGTTTCCCCAACACAGATGAAGCCCAGTCCTGGACCAATTCAATCTATTTCAATAGAGATTCTCCATTGAGCATGTTTTGTAGTTCAGAACTAGGCTTAAACTGTTTCCAGGAAAACAGCCCTACAGTAAATCTCTCACTACCTTGGCAGCTTCTGTATGTGAATGTGTCCCTGGTCGTTTTTAAAGTGTCCCTGGTCGTTTTTTAAGTTTATTCCCTAGTAGTTGACTGGTTGACTGTCCTTGGTCAGTTTTAATGTGTCCTCCCCAGTGGTTGACTGTCCTTGGTCAGTTTTAAAGTGTCCTCCCTAGTGGTTGACTGTCCTTGGTCAGTTTTAAAGTGACCTCCCCAGTGGTTGACTGTCCCTGGTCATTTTTAAAGTGTCTTCCCTAGTGGTAAACTGGTAGACTGTTGATGTCAGTGGACCTAAAACGTCCTTGGTTTCCACCACAGGGACTACAGCGGGTCAGGTTGCACTGAGGTTCATGTTGAGAGCCCAGTTCCATTCTTAGTAGGAAGGCCGCCTATTTTAGACAGTATCCCAGTACGTCTGGAGCCGAGGGCTTGACTAGGCCCATAAAACTGTACATCATCATGCTGCCAGCCAGTTGAATTGCTCTTTTGCTGAATATTATTCAAAGGAAATGTGCTCTGAAACTCAAAAAATCCTACATGGGATTGAAGGCATGATTAACTTTATGCACTGTCCCCAGCGCTGCTGATGCTAATTTTTATACAAGGAAACCGCACAAAAAGACACACAAAAATAGACCATGTTTCACTTTGTCGATAAAGGTGTGTTTAACATTTAACATGCTTTCAGCTTTCTAAAAACCAGGTTCTTTTTTTTGAGAAACAGAGAAACTGTCTCTGGTCTTACAGTAGGAGTTACAGCTGTCCCTCGTTGTGTCTCTCTGCATCACACATTTATGAATGTGTTAGAAAGGGCACCGTACAAAACTCCTTCACACATTCCAAACACATTTAACAATTTCTGAGAGCTAATTTGCATTAAAATGGACAAATAACCCCCTCCTTTAGAAGAGCGGCTGAAGGGTTGACACCTGCCCCTTTTTTTCTTCCCTAATTCAATTCATTTTCTTTTTTTTCAAGGTCTATCCTCTCTTCTCCTTTATTCAACTTTCACAATAGTAAATCTGGTTGCTGAATCTCCCAGGGGCCATTCAAGTGTAGGACTCGTAAATGTCGGAGCTTTGCTATTGGACGGACTGGTGTTTACCTGTTTGTGATGGATCAGAGGGGGGTATGGGTGTTGTGTACTACAGTGTTGCAAAGTTGCGCACACACACACACACACACACACACACACACACATACACATACACACACACATACACACACACAGCACGCTGCAGTTTTTCTTCCTTCCCACACCATTCCCTCTCTGTCTTTTTAACATTCTCCCAGTCGAGCCAGTGAATAAAGACTCAGTGGGTAGCAGGGTGAGAGCTTTCAGCAATATTACTCTGCAGCCCTTGCAGGCAGCCAGGGGGACAGACAGGCAGCCAGGGGGACAGACAGGCAGCCAGGGGGACAGAGAGGCAGCCAGGGGGACAGAGAGGCAGCCAGGGGGACAGAGAGGCAGCCAGGGGGACAGACAGGCAGCCAGGGGGACAGACAGGCAGCCAGGGGGGACAGAGAGGCAGCCAGGGGGGACAGACAGGCAGCCAGGGGGACAAGAGGCAGCCAGGGGGGACAGACAGGCAGCCAGGGGGACAGAGAGGCAGCCAGGGGGACAGAGAGGCAGCCAGGGGGACAGACAGGCAGCCAGGGGGACAGACAGGCAGCCAGGGGGACAGACAGGCAGCCAGGGGGACAGGCAGCCAGGGGGACAGACAGGCAGCCAGGGGGACAGACAGGCAGCCAGGGGGACAGGCAGCCAGGGGGACAGACAGGCAGCCAGGGGGACAGACAGAACAGATAGACAGGAAAGACAATCTGCAGAGTCAGGGAGATCTGATGGATGCGGAAAACAAACATGCTGCTCCGTTTTTCTGTCTTTGAGTGTGTGTATGTAAAATAACGGTTTGCTTATTCGGCAGAGAGCAGCACACACACTGTGACTCCTTAGCAGTTAGAACACACTTCAAATACAGTGTTATTGATTAAAGGATCAGAATCACTTTATTCCAAGAACAAGAGCATGAGATCAATCCACTCTACCTCTCTCTCTCTCTCTCTCTCTCTCTCTCTCTCTCTCTCTCTCTCTCTCTCTCTCTCTCTCCCTCTCCCTCTCTCTCTCTCTCTCTCTCTCTCCCGCTCTCTCTCTCTCTCTCTCTCTCTCTCGCTCTCTCTCTCTCTCTCTCTCTCTCTCTCTCTCTCCCTCCCTCTCCCTCTCCCTCTCCCTCTCCCTCTCCCTCTCTCTCTCTCTCTCTCTCTCTCTGTTTTAGACACTCTTGCCGTCTCATTAAACTTCACATAGGACTATTGGCTAGGATAGGACTAATCATTGATGTATGATTCAACTCCAGACAAGAGAGTTGTTTTGTCTCTGTTGTTTCAATGATGAACAGCTCAGCTGGTCATGAATTAGTTCTAGTTGACTCAAGCACCAGACTGTGACATGGAAGGCCTCCCCTCCTTCCCTCTATCCCTCCTCTCCCTACCTCCCTCCCTCCTCCTCTCCCCCACACCTTCTGCTGAAACTGCAGATATTAATAAATGATGATAAAGCCTTCCACACTGATAAAGACATTTAATCTAGGGCCTGTATGACGGGAGACTGGGCTCTGATAAAGAACTGAGGTTGGAGAGGTGCCATTTAAGGAAAGGGGAAATTACAGGGGTGCAGTGTGTGTGTGTGTTTGTGTGTGTGTGTGTGTGTGTGTGTGTGTGTGTGTGTGTGTGTGTGTGTGTGTGCGTGTGTGCGTGCGCGAAGGGGGAATGTCAGAGATCCAAGGGGTGATGGAAGCTGTTCTGTCTACTGCGTCTGTGGTGTAAACACCTTGAGAAAGACACAGCTCTCCAACATATATAACATCGGTCCCATTTGTAATGTAGCCTTATCTTCATCTGAACTGACAAGTGCACAAGTCAAATGCTGAAAGTGAATGCTGAAATTAAACAATTAACTATGCAAATGAGCAAAAGCTGTGTGCATGAAGGAAATAGACGCCTGGTTTAAATAGAAGCCTGTCTCTAATAAGCGCCTGTTGTGTTCAGGGACTTAAGCAAATAAACACCTGGGCTATTAATTGAAGTTTTACGGTAGTTGGCTGTCTTCCATGATTTTCTATTAGATCTAATACATCCATGCATCTGCTTGGAATCCATTTAAAAATAACGGGAGACTGGGCTGTGATAATGAGATGAGATTGGCAAGGTGCCATTAAAGGAAAGGAGAAACGACGCCTTGATTTTATTTTGAAGATAAAGGCATATAAACTCCTTGAGAAAGACACAGCTCTCCAACATATATACCATCGGTCCCATTTGTAATGTAGCCTTATCTTCATCTAACGATGGGATGAGATGTGATGTGATGTGATGACTACAGCACTAACAGAACTGGCGTTCCAGGCTAAACCAAATGTACATGCATGTAAACATAGCCATATTTAAAGAATCTACATACACTGAGTGTACAAAACATTAAGAACACCTTACTGATATTGCATTACACCCCCTTTTGCCCTTAGAACAGCCTCAATTCGTCAGGGCATTGACTCTAAAAGGTGTCGAAAGGCTCATGTTGACTCCAATGCTTCCCACAGTTGTGTCAAGTTGGCTGGATGTCCTTTGGGTGGTGGACCATTCTTGATACACACGGGGAAACAGTTGAGCATGAAAAACCCAGCAGTGTTACAGTTACAAAAACCCAGCAGTGTTACAATATCTTGACACACTCAAACCGGTGCGCCTGGCACCTACTACCATACCCCGTTCAAAGGCACTTAAATATTTTTGTCTTGCCCATTCACCCTCTGAATGGCACGCATACACAATCCATGTCTCAATTGTCTCAAGGCTTAAAATTCTTCTTTAACCTGTCTCTTCCCATTGATCTGCACTGATTGAAGTGGATTTAACAAGTGACATCAATAAGGGAGAATAGCTTTCACCTGGATTCACCTGGTCAGTCTATGTCATGGAAAGAGCAGGTGTTCTTAATGTGTTGTCCACTCAGTGTATAAATACACACACACAGTGCATCATCTCAGATCTCAGGTAATCGTGTGTTGCTCAGTTGGTTCTGCGTTTACACTGCCAGGAATCGGGGGTTCATTTCCATATGTAAATATATGCATGCATAATTGTAAGTTGTTTCTGCGAAATGGTAAGTATTATTATTATTATTATTATTATTATTATTATTATTATTATATAAAGTGGAATGTATACTTTTCTGAATGTTGAATGGGTGTATACTGTAGGTAGCAGTTCAACACTCCCAATCAGTTTAGCAAAATCCATAAAGGCCTGGTTACACCTGAGGTAGGATAGTAGGGGCAGATGTCCTGCTGCTGTGGCTCGAGGCTAGACAGCATCTGGAGGCCTCCCAGGGTTGGTCTGAGTGGAATGCTTACTGAAGCAGAACTGAACCGGCAGCCAAGGGGTCCAGGCAGTGTGATCAGAATGCTAAAGGACCAGTCAGTGGCTTGCCTCAATATTTATTCAGGAATTAAGTGGGGGGAAATATACTGTGTGGACTGGGTGCAGATTAAGCAATTAAGCATTCCCTCTGGCCAGATGTGTGCATGTATTACTGCCTGCTAGATTTCAGTTGTCTTATTCATGTTCTCTTATGCATAGTTGGCCGTCTTCCGTGATTTTCTATTATATCTAATACGTCCATGCATCTGCTTGGCTTCCATTTTAAAATAACCATAACCTTTTGTTTCTTGCACCCTTCCCTGTATAAATCAATATCTAACACATGTACACATCTCATGGATTCTGGAGGTAAGAGAGACATGGAGCTCCTATTTGTGGAGGGAGGGTTCTAATGGGGGGGTTGTTGGATGTTTAGACTTGGGACCTGAGGGCCAATCCTTCTCCCATCCTCGAGTCAAGTTCAAGTTTTATTTTTGGTCGTATGTACGGGATACGCAGGGTATACATCGTCCAATGAAATGCTTACTTGCAGGTTCCTTCTCGACAATGGAACAACAATAAGAAATAATAAAAGATAAAAGATAAGAAGATCCTTGTTGGAAATGGCTGTTCACTTATTGATCTGATGGGAGGGGGGCAGGTTGGGGGCAGGTGGTGACATGAGAAGAAGATGCTGAAGATGCCTGGGTGGGGTTGGTCTCGAGGAGGTACTATTGTCCTCTAGGACAGTTACAAGGGGTCAACAACACATTAGGGAGAGCATAGTTCTGAAGCAGTTGCCACCTCAGCTCTATTCTATTCTATTCATTTAGATTCTGTTCTATTCTAGTCGGTTCTATTCTATTAAATTATATTATATCCTGTTCTATTCTATTCTATTATGTTCTATTCTAGTCTATTCTATTAGATTATATCCTGTTCTATTCTATTAGATTATGCTCTATTCTAGTCTATTCTAATAGATTATATTCTATTAGATTATGTTCTATTCTATTCTATTAGATTCTATCCTGTTCAATTCTATTAGATTATGCTCTATTCTAGTCTATTCTAATAGATTATATTCTATTAGATTATGTTCTATTCTATTCTATTAGATTCTATCCTGTTCAATTCTATTAGATTATGCTCTATTCTAGTCTATTCTAATAGATTCTATTCTATTAGATTATGCTCTATTCTAGTCTATTCTATTAGATTCTATGCTGTTCAATTCTATTAGATTATGCTCTATTCTAGTCTATTCTAATATATTATATTATATTAGATTATGTTATTTTCTAGTCTATTCTATTAGATTCTATGCTGCTCAATTCTATTAGATTATGTTATATTTCAACCTTTAGCAGGTCTATTGTTTCTGGCTACATATTGTGAACGTATAGAGTGTTCATGAGTTTACATTGTCCTGGACTGCAGACAGTGCAATGATGGGATACTAATGGAAAGACGTCATCAGTGAAACCCTAGATACATTAAGTCTATATGTGAATCATCCCAAGCATGAAAATGTCCATTATGACTAAAATCCATGGATCATGCACTCACTGGATAGTTATTCAACTTGTACTGTATTGCAGCTGTCACTGTCTTTCTCTGCCCCCATCTCTCTCTCTCTCTCTCTCTCTCTCTCTCTCTCTCTCTCTCTCTCTCTCTCTCTCTCTCTCTACCCCCCTCTCACCCTGTCTCCCTTTCTCCCTGCCCTGTCCAGTGCTGTCCAGGGTGAGCATTAGACATGTACTTAATGGTTTGATGAGTCAGACCACAGTCATCTCAGCTGTTGTTTTCATATCGGGAAAACAGAAAAACAATCAGCTGGGAAAACACCTTTTTCTGAAATCTGTCACCAGAAGCTCTTCGACTCCCTGATGGTCTGGACTAGACTGCTCTGTAGACCATTATGAAGTCATATAGCTGTAAAGCCATACAGAATGACCCTCCTGTCCCCAGTTTACACAGTTGTTGTAGCCCTCTTTTCCAGTTCAGTGTGTTGAGTTACGTTTCCCCTACACACTGAACTAAGGTCAGATTTATCGTTCTTTACCCTAATGGTTGAGGTCAGTGGCATGTCCAGAACATTTTGAATGGGGTGGTCCAAGATGGAGCACAGAACCAGTTTAGGTGGCCATAACATTTTTTTTAAATAATTGATGCAAGATGGATTTTTTTCTGTATAATTATGATGGTTCAACGCATT
This sequence comes from Coregonus clupeaformis, assembly GCF_020615455.1. Lineage (NCBI taxonomy): Eukaryota > Metazoa > Chordata > Actinopteri > Salmoniformes > Salmonidae > Coregonus > Coregonus clupeaformis. Next base: position 12,943,105 of record NC_059203.1, read on the forward strand.
AAATGCTTCAGCTTAGGTTTGGTACATTTCCCTGTTCAAATAAATAAATAAATTCCAAAAGTATTTTGACAGTGTTTGCATTCAAGGTCAGGATTTTATATAAGGATATTAGCATACAGCAGTAAATTCACTTGAAAGGGCCATACAGAGTGTGAATTCGAGGGTCTCTATTTTAGGCTAACCCCCCCCAAAGAAAAACCCCATTACAATTTAAAATAAAGAGACAAACTTATAAAATGATTTCTCATTCGTGTCTATCCGTGTTTTATAATTGTCCTTCAATTCACAAAAGGCTGAATCTATTTCACCAGAGAAAGCATCAGAGCGAGGCAAATTGCGCCCCTCTGTCTTAGAATCTGTAGCCCATGTATCTGACGCAGTCTGGCCAAAAATAATATGACATGTCATACTATTTTTGTCCAGACAGCATCAGATACATGGGCTGCACATACTAAGACAGAGGGGCGCTATTTCGCTGCAATGATTCTTTCCCCGGTGAGATTGATGAGTCTTGCTGTCGGTGCGGGTATTGGTCAAAATTATCAATTGGAGGCTGGGGGGGCCACTGGGGTGGCCAATCAGATTTCAGGAAGGCTATGGCCACCCTGGGCCACCCCCTGGAAACACTGCTGGTTGAGGTTAGGATTTGGTGAGGGTTACCTAATCCTAGATCTGTTCCTAAGGACAACTTCCACACAGGGAGAGTGTTTAGGTCATAGTATAGGACATGGGTAGAGCCTCCCGTCATGGGTAGAGCCTCCCGTCATGGGTAGAGCCTCCCGTCATGGGCAGAGCCTCCAGTCTTGGGCAGAGCCTCCACTCTTGGGCAGAACCTCCAGTCTTGGGCAGAGCAGAGCCTCCAGTCTTGGGCAGAGCCTTCAGTCTTGGGCAGAGCAGAGCCTTCAGTCTTGGGCAGAGCAGAGCCTTCAGTCTTGGGCAGAGCCTCCAGTCTTGGGCAGAGCAGAGCCTTCAGTCTTGGGCAGAGTAGAGCCTCCAGTCTTGGGCAGAGCCTCCAGGGTATCAGCATCCAGGGTATCAGCCTCCCGGGTATCAGCCTCCAGGGTATCAGCCTCCAGGGTATCAACCTCCAGGGTATCAGTCTCCAGGGTATCAGCATCCAGGGTATCAGCCTCCAGGGTATCAGCCTCCAGGGTATCAGTCTCCAGGGTATCAGCATCCAGGGTATCAGCCTCCAGGGTATCAACCTCCAGGGTATCAGCCTCCAGGGTATCAACCTCCAGGGTATCAACCTCCAGGGTATCAGCATCCAGGGTATCAGCATCCAGGGTATCAGCCTCCAGGGTATCAACCTCCAGGGTATCAGCATCCAGGGTATCAGCCTCCAGGGTATCAGCATCCAGGGTATCAGCATCCAGGGTATCAGTCTCCAGGGTATCAGCCTCCAGGGTATCAACCTCCAGGGTATCAGCCTCCAGGGTATCAGCCTCCAGGGTATCAACCTCCAGGGTTCAGCATCCAGGGTATCAGCCTCCAGGGTATCAGCCTCCAGGGTATCAACCTCCAGTGGTATCAGCATCCAGGGTATCAGCCTCCAGGGTATCAGCCTCCAGGGTATCAGCCTCGCAGGGTATCAGCCTCCAGGGTATCAGCATCCAGGGTATCAGCCTCCAGGGTATCAGCATCCAGGGTATCAGCCTCCAGGGTATCAGCCTCCAGGGTATCAGCCTCCAGGGTATCAGCCTCCAGGGTATCAGCCTCCAGGGTATCAGCCTCCAGGGTATCAGCATCCAGGGTATCAGCCTCCAGGGTATCAGCCTCCAGGCTATCAGTCTCCAGGGTATCAGCCTCCAGGGTATCAGCCTCCAGGGTATCAGCCTCCAGGGTATCAGCCTCCAGGGTATCAGCCTCCAGGGTATCAGCCTCCAGGGTATCAGCCTCCAGGGTATCAGCCTCCAGGGTATCAGCATCCAGGGTATCAGCCTCCAGGGTATCAACCTCCAGGGTATCAGTCTCCAGGGTATCAGCCTCCAGGGTATCAGCCTCCAGGGTATCAGCCTCCAGGGTATCAGCCTCCAGGGTATCAGCCTCCAGGGTATCAGCCTCCAGGGTATCAGCCTCCAGGGTATCAGCCTCCAGGGTATCAGCCTCCAGGGTATCAGCATCCAGGGTATCAGCCTCCAGGGTATCAGCCTCCAGGGTATCAGCCTCCAGGGTCTCATTCTGAGTTTGTTGAGACACTGACTGCTGAGGAGTAACAATTAACTCCCACATGTAATGAATTAATTATGTATCTGCACATCAAGTCACCGTTAGAAACCTATCCCTTAAGTGATTATTTGACACATCTTCAAATAAAGTAATGCATTACCATTAATCAGAATATATATATATATTTTTTCCCCTTTATTTAACCAGGTAAGCCAGTTGAGAACAAGTTCTCATTTACAACTGCGACCTGGCCAAGATAAAGCAAATCAGTGCGATAAAAACAACAACACAGAGTTACATATGGGGTAAAACAAAACATAAAGTCAAAAATACAACAGAAAATATATATACAGTGTGTTCAAATGTAGCAAGTTATGGAGGTAAGGCAATAAATAGGCCATAGTGCAAAATAATTACAATTAGTATTAACACTGGAATGATAGATGTGCAAGAGATGATGTGAAAATAAAGATACTGGGGTGCAAATGAGCAAAATAAATAACAATACGGGGATGAGGTAGTTGGGTGGGCTAATTTCAGATGGGCTGTGTCCATAGGCACAACTTTTTCTCACGAGAGTTTCTTTGTGGATAAGTTGATTTTCTTCCTGATTTGATTACACAGTGTCTGCAGCCTGTGCCCTTGCTTGTCTAAACAATAGCCTGTCAAAGTCAACAGAAGATGTGTGTCTCTCGCTCTCCAGTTGGCATTCCATCTCCCTTTTGGTGGTAATATAGCCTGGTCCCAGATCTGTTTGTGCTGTCTTGACAACTCCTATGGTCATTGTTTAGTGTGACTGTGACCATAAGAGTTGGCAAGGCAGCACAAAATGATCTAGGACCAGGCTAGAAGTAGGCCTAGTGTGTGTCATCATGGTCGTATGTGTCACATAAAGTGGAAAGATAAGCTTGTTAAAAACAGCTTCTGTGTGAGATCAGATGTGAGTCACAACAGAGGGTAGCATACAAGCCGCCACTGAAATAAAGATATGGGGATCCTTCAAGCCTATCTGTCTGAGTCACACAAGGAATGGCTACTCAGTCACTAACTGAGAGAGGAGCTGAGGTCAGTGAGAGGGAGAATGTCATGGGTTTGGGGGATGGGAGAATGGGTGAGGGAGGGATGGGGTGACTGGGGGATGGGTGAGGGAGGATGGATGGGGTGACTGGGGGATGGGAGGATGGATGAGGGAGGATGGGGTGACTGGGGGATGGGTGAGGGAGGGATGGATGGGGTGACTGGGGGATGGGAGGATGGATGAGGGAGGGATGGGGTGACTGGGGGATGGGTGAGGGAGGGATGGATGGGGTGACTGGGGGATGGGAGGATGGATGAGGGAGGGATGGGGTGACTGGGGTGGGTGAGGAGGGAGAATGGGGTATGGGGGATGGGAGGATGGGTGAGGGAGGGATGGGGTGACTGGGGGATGGGTGAGGGAGGGATGGATGGGGTGACTGGGGGATGGGAGGATGGATGAGGGAGGGATGGGGTGACTGGGGGATGGGTGAGGAGGGATGGATGGGGTGACTGGGGGATGGGAGGATGTAGGAGGGATTGGTGAGGAGGGATGGGGTGACTGGGGGATGGGAGGATGGATGAGGGAGGGATGGGGTGACTGGGGGATGGGTGAGGGAGGGATGGATGGGGTGACTGGGGGATGGGAGGATGGATGAGGGAGGGATGGGGTGACTGGGGATGGGTGAGGGAGGGATGGATGGGGTGACTGGGGGATGGGAGGATGGATGAGGGAGGGATGGGGTGACTGGGGGATGGGTGATGGAGGGATGGGGTGACTGGGGCATGGGAGGATTGGTGAGGGAGGGATGGGGTGACTGGGGGATGGGAGGATGGGTGAGGGAGGGATGGGGTGACTGGGGGTGGGGGTGGAGAATGGAGGGCAACTAGGGGTCTAGGTTGGGGGTAACAGGATCCTGGAGAGGGACTCAATGAGTGTAGGGGTCAGTGAGCATCCTCCTCAGTAACCACATGGGAACCAGGGTGATGGGTGTGTGTGTGTGTGCGTGTGTGTGTGTGCGTGTGTGTGTGTGTGTGTGTGTGTGTGTGTGTGTGTGTGAAACATGACATAATACAAAACATTAATAGACAAGAACAGCTCAAGGACAGATCTGATCTACATCAATTTAAAAATGGCACATATAACCTACTACATACACACTAACTATCTAGGTCAAATAAGGGAGAGGCGTTGTGCCGTGAGATGTTGCTTTATCTGTGTGTGTGCGAGTGTGTGAATCTGTGTGTGAATCTGTGTGTGGGTGTGTGTGGGGGTGTGTGTGTGATGGGGACAATTAGGATATGAGTGTGATTGGGGTGACAGAAGGGGGTTGTTTTGTCTCAATAACAGGAGATGTATCTTTAATAGTCCTATCAGTCAATAACAGGAGATGTATCTTTAATAGTCCTATGAGTCAATAACAGGAGATGTATCTTTAATAGTCCTATCAGTCAATAACAGGAGATGTATCTTTAATAGTCCCATCAGTCAATAACAGGAGATGTATCTTTAATAGTCCTATCAGTCAATAACAGGAGATGTATCTTTAATAGTCCCATCAGTCAATAACAGGAGATGTATCTTTAATAGTCCCATCAGTCAAAAACAGGAGATGTATCTTTAATAGTCCCATCAGTCAATAACAGGAGATGTATCTTTAATAGTCCTATCAGTCAATAACAGGAGATGTATCTTTAATAGTCCTATCAGTCAATAACAGGAGATGTATCTTTAATAGTTCTATCAGTCAATAATAGGAGACTATCTTTTATAGTTCTATCAGTCAATAACAGGGAGACGTGTATTTGGCATTTTATTATGATCCCCGTTAGCATTTGTGAAGGCAGCAGCTACTCTTCCTGGGGTCCACACAGAACATGAAACATGACATAATACAGAACATTAATAGACAAGAACAGCTCAACTACATACATTAAAAAATGTCACACATAGCCTCCATATCAATACATAAACACAAAATATCTAGGTCAAATAGGGGAGAGAGGTTGTGTTGCTTTATCTGTTTTTTTAAACCATGTTTGCTTTTCATTTGAGCAATATGAGATGGAAGGGAGTTCCATGCAATACAGTGCCTTGCAAAAGTATTCATCCTCCTTGGAGTTTTTCCTATTTTGCTGCATTACAACCTGTAATTTAAATGGATTTTTATTTGGATTTCATGTAATGGACATACACAAAATAGTCCAAATTGTTGAAGTGAAATGAAAAAAATAACTTGTTTCAAAAAATTCAAAAAAATAAATAACGGAAAAGTGGTGCGTGCATATGTATCACCCCCTTTGCTATGAAGCCCCTAAATAATATCTGGTGCAACCAATTACCGTCAGAAGTCACATAAGTAGTTAAATAAAGTCCACCTGTGTGCAATCTAAGTGTCACATGATTTGTCACATGATCTCAGTATATATACACCTGTTCTGAAAGGCTCCAGAGTCTGCAACACCACTAAGCAAGGGAACCACCAAGCAAGCGGCACCATGAAGACCAAAGAGCTCTCCAAACAGGTCAGGGCCAAAGTTGTGGTAAAGTACAGATCAGGGTTGGGTTATAAACAAATATCAGAAACTTTGAACATCCCATGGAGCACCATTAAATCCATTATTAAAAATGGAAAGATTATGACACCACAACAAACCTGCCAAGAGAGGGCCGCCCACCAAAACTCACGGACCAGGCAAGGAGGGCATTAATCAAAGAGGCAACAAAGAGACCAAAGATAACCCTGGAGGAGCTGCAAAGCTCCACAGCGGAGATTGGAGTATCTGTCCATAGGACCACTTTAAGCCGTACACTCCACAGAGCTGGGCTTTACGGAAGAGTGGCCAGAAAAAGCCACTGCTTAAATAAAAAAATAAAAAAAATAAAAGGCATGTGGGAGACTCCCCAAACATATGGAAGAAGGTACTCTGGTCAGAAGAGACTAAAATGTAGCTTTTTGGCCATCAAGGAAAACGCTATGTCTGGCACAGACCAAACACCTTTCATCACCCAGAGAACATCCATTTTTCATCGTCAGGGACTGGGAAACTGGTCAGAATTGAAGGAATGATGGATGGCGCTAAATACAGGGAAATTCTTGAGGGAAACCTGTTTCAGTCTTCCAGAGATTTGAGACTGGGACGGAGGTTCACCTTCCAGCAGGACAATTACCCTAAGCATACTGCTAAAGCAACACTCAAGTGGTTTAAGGGGAAACATTTAAATGTCTTGGAATGGCCTAGTCAAAGCCCAGACCTCAATCCAATTGAGAATCTGTGGTATGACTTAAAGATTGCTGTACACCAGCGGAACCCATCCAACTTGAAGGAGCTGGAGCAGTTTTGCCTTGAAGAATGGGCAAAAATCCCAGTGGCTAGATGTGCCAAGCTTATAGAGACATACCCTAAGATACTTGCAGCTGTAATTGCTGCAAAAGGTGGCTCTACAAAGTATTGACTTTGGGGGGGTCAATAGTTATGCACGCTCAAGTTTTCTGTTTTTTTGTGTTATTTCTTGTTTGTTTCACAGGAAAAAATATTTTGCATCATCAAAGTGGTAGGCATGTTGTGTAAATCAAATGATACAAAACCCCAAAAAATCTAATTTAATTCCAGGTTGTAAGGCAATAAAATAGGAAAAATGCCAAGGGGGGGTGAATACTTTCGCAAGCCACTTTAATGGCTCTATACAATACTATAACCTTTATTGATTTTGTTCTGGATTTGGGTACTGTGAAAAGACCCCTGGTGGCATATCTGGTGGTGTAAGTGTGTGTGTCAGAGCTGTGTGTAAGTTGACTATAAAACGAATTTGGAATTTTTAACACATTAATGTTTCTTATAAAAACAAGAAGTGATGCAGTCAGTCTTTCCTCAACTCTTAGCCAAGAGAGACTGGCATGCATAGTATTAATATTAGCCCTTTGATTACAATGAAGAGCAAGACGTGCCTCTCTGTTCTGGGGCCAGCTGCAGCTTAATTAGGTATATCCTTGCAGCACTCGACCACACGACTGGACAATAATCAAGATAAGACAAAACTAGAGCCTGCAGGACCTGCTGTTTGGAGTGGGGTGTCAAAAAAGCTGAGCATCTTTTTATTATGGACAGACCTTTCCCCATCTTTACAACCATTGAATCTAAACTTAACTAAAATATAAATGCAACATGTAAAGTGTTGGTCCCATGTTGCATGATCTGAAATAAAAGATCCCAGAAATGTTCCATGTGCACAAAAACCTTACTTTTTTCAAATGTTGTGCACACATTTCTTTACATCCCTGTTAGTGAGCATTTCTCCTTTGCCAAGATAATCAATCCACCTGACAGGTGTGGCATATCAAGAACCTGATTAAACAACATGACCATTACACAGGTGCACCTTGTGCTTGTGCTTTTTGAATACGGGCCTAGATTTGTTGGTTGTCTGTCTCTCTGTAGACAATAGGCTATCTTTTATCTTAAGAAAGTATCCCAGCATCATTACACATTTTCAATGAGTTTACATCTATGCCTTTTTCGGTGGGTAATGTCTGTGTGATTCAAGACCGTGTTAGCCTACTGGGCTAAGCCTAGGCAATATCTCAGGGTCTTCAGGAGGACATTCACATTGTGGTAAAATGTGCAGCTTTCTGGATGGAACTGTGAATCATGGGAGTAGTCCTTTCTGTCACGTAGTAGTGTTTAATACAGGTGCACACTGTGCCTCGTGTTGGCAGGCCAGGAATTATGTGTCTGTGTCTGTGTCTGTGTGTACGTGTGTGTGTGTCTGTGTCTGTGTGTCTGTGTGTCTGTGTGTGTATGTGTTTAGGATTGTGTGGTGCTGGTGGCTACGTGACAGCATTCCAACAGACTCTGTCACCTTCACACTCAACACCCAGATATCCCATCTAGCCAGGGGGGAGGGGGGAGGAAGGGTGTGGGCTGTGTGGGCATAGAATTAGGAATTAGAATACTAGAATGGACATGAACCTTCTTCTGATGGGATAAAGGTCAGCCATTTTGGTCAGGGAGTTGGTCAACCATGGTTTGCCAGTGCTGTGATGAGATTTTTTGTAAAATAATGAATTTTAAGAATTTATATGCACTATATGTTTCTTAGCTAGTTTAAGAGGAATTATTCCATTAATTTTTCAAATTAACTGCCAATACTCCCAGTTGATTTTAGATCAAAAGTCGCAGCCCACCTTATGGGAAAACAACACGTTACCCCATTGGTTCACAGCAAAAACTTTACCTTTTTCATACACAATTTTCTTGTTGTCTGGTTGTTTTAGTCAATTACAAAACGACATTTAAGAAAAGTACATGTCTAAAGATTACCTTTCAACATTGCCTGCTCCTGAGCGTTCTCACTACTTAGAAAAAGGTTATATTATTGTAGGGCAGGGTTCTTCAATTCCGGTCCTGGAGGGCCGAAACACCTCTGTTTTTCATCCTCTCCTTCTAATCAGGGGCTAATTCAGACCTGGGACACCAGGTGAGTGCAATTAACTACCAGGTAGAAATAAAAAACAGAAGTGTTTCGGCCCTCCAGGACCGGAATTGAAGAACCCTGTTGTAGGGCTTTCCTCATGCCCCTTTTCATGACGCTGCTAGCAGCCACCTGAGTGAGAGCTAGCTACCGACCGGAACATTAAGCTAGCCAGGACCAACAACACAAACAAATGGACTACACTGAGTGAACAAAACATTAAGAACACCTGCTCTTTCCATGACATGGACTGACCAGGTGAATCCAGGTGAAAGCTACGATCCCTTATTGATGTCACTTTTTAAATCCACTTCAATCAGTGAAGATGAAGGGGAGGAGACAGGTTAAAGAGGGATTTTTAAGCCTTGAGATAATTGAGACATGCATTGTGTATGTGAGCCATTCAGAGGGTGAATGGGCAAGACAACATATTTAAGTGCCTTTGAACGGGGTATGGTAGTAGGTGCCAGGCGCACCAGTTTGAGTGTGTCAAGAACTGCAATGCTGCTGGGTTTGTGTTTCAAGAGTGGTCCACCACCCAAAGGACATCCAGCCAACTTGACACAACTGTGGGAAGCATTGGAGTCAACATGGGCCAGCATCCCTGTGGAATACTTTCGACACCTTGTAGAGTCCATAGCCCGACGAATTGAGACTGTTCTGAGGGCAAAAGGGGGGGTGCAACTCAATTTTAGGAAGGTGTTCCTAATGTTTTGTACACTCAGTGTTTACAGCTACAAGTAGTGAGTGGAGTTACAAAAGGACTGTACTAAATTAGATAAATGTCTTACCTGTGATTAAATGTTCTCACCACAGCAGCCTCCTGTGGTTTAGAGGCTAGTTCAAATCAATTCAAATCAAATGTGTATAAAACCAGTATAAAGTGTATTTATAATTCTATGACAATATTTTAGGTTGACAATAATTATATTACACAATTTCTGACATCACACGCCTTACATTTATTGTCCTGCATAAGTAAATTCAGGATTATGCCTTTACTGCCAGTCATTCCAATTAGACTGGTTTGGATTTCTCCCTGACCGATATGGCTGCCATTTTCACACATTTTGGAACTTTAATAGGATCTCTATTGGTGTGGGCCCTCCGTGTCAAATCATGGATTCTGGAAAGATGAGAGAACTGAGGGATGGAGATGTATTTAGCTGGAGTAGCGGTATACTGTGGCATGCAATACAAAAACAATGACCAACATTGATTGATTTAATTTTGATTGATTTAATTTTATTGTGCAGATTATAGTGCTTACAAATGGAACGAACAACACATTTTGCATTCTGTCTTCATCAAGTAAATTTACCTTGAAGGAGATGTACTGCTGTTTCCAGGGCTTCTTCTGTTATATGCAGATTATCATACAATCTGCATATAACAGAAGAAGCCCTGGAAACAGCAGTGCATCTCCTTCAAGGTAAATAATGTGCTATAAACTTGGCGGTGAACATTTGTATAGCCAGAACCTACATCTATAGTAACTGCATGTTAAAAGTGCTAAGAAACCCTCTCTGAATTTCAGAATGTATCTGCGTCTTTGTGAGTAAAGCATTATAGATAGCGTATGAAGTATTTTACTTAACATGTACTAGATCTTTAGGTTAGTGGAACCTCACCCCCCCCACACACACCCAAACACCACACACACCACACACCCAAACACCACACACCCAAACACCACACACACCACACACCCAAACACCACACACACCACACACCCAAACACCACACACACCACACACCACACACCCAAACACCACACACACCACACACCCAAACACCTGCCTGTGTAATGTGTGTCTGCAGTGCATGCAGTACGTGGGAGAGTTGAATTATCACCTTTACATAAACCAGAGGTCTAGATGAATGCTGCTGTTAACAGGGTTCAACCTTTTATCAGGCTTTTAGTGATAACTTGTTTCCCTTTCCCAGGTCCCCTTTGTTTAGCTTAGCTTAGCACAGCTTCAATAGGTTATGGATGGTGGCTGCTAATACATCAGACATGGGTTCAAATAGTATTAGATGTATTTCAAATACTTTTAACGTTTCCTTTAGACTTACAGGAGTGCCCGATGTGTGGAGTTTGGAACTGTTGCTCAATCAAGCCCAGATAAAGTAGTTAAAATGTTTTTGAATAGTATTTGAACCCAGATCTGATAATAATGTCAGATGCTGTTTCTCATGAACTGTGTCCCAAATGGCATCCTATTCACTACATAGTGCACTACATTTGACCAGGGCCCTATGGTCAAAAGTAGTGCACTATATAGGGAATATGGTGTGGCATGCATGACTGCACTTGAATAGAAATACGTAGGACTATTAGGGGGCAACAGTAAGCCTATGTTGAATGGTGCTGTTAGGGTTCGCTATGTAATAATAATAATATGTGGGAATAGGGTGCCATTTGGAACGCATCAGTAACACTGGTGAAGGAGATGTTGAAAAGCAACAGTTGTACTGTCAGACTAGAGGGCTGGCTGGGTGGCTGGCTGGCTGGCTGGCTGGGTGGCTGGGTGGGTGGCTGGCTGGGTGGCTGGCTGGCTGGGTGGCTGGCTGGCTGGCTGGCTGGGTGGGTGGCTGGGTGGCTGGCTGGGTGGGTGGCTGGGTGGCTGGCTGGGTAGCTGGCTGGCTGGGTGGCTGGCTGGCTGTCATACACCAACTGTTATCCTGCAGTCAGGTTGGATACACCAACTGTTACCCTGCAGTCAGGTTGGATACACCAACTGTTATCCTGCAGTCAGGTTGGATACACCAACTGTTACCCTGCAGTCAGGTTGGATACACCAACTGTTACCCTGCAGTCAGGTTGGATACACCAACTGTTACCCTGCAGTCAGGTTGGATACACCAACTGTTACCCTGCAGTCAGGTTGGATACACCAACTGTTACCCTGCAGTCAGGTTGGATACACCAACTGTTACCCTGCAGTCAGGTTGGATACACCAACTGTTATCCTGCAGTCAGGTTGGATACACCAACTGTTACCCTGCAGTCAGGTTGGATACACCAACTGTTACCCTGCAGTCAGGTTGGATACACCAACTGTTACCCTGCAGTCAGGTTGGATACACCAACTGTTACCCTGCAGTCAGGTTGGATACACCAACTGTTACCCTGCAGTCACGTCTCCTGAGTGGCGCAGTGGTCTAAGGCACTGTATCGCAGTGTTAACTGTGCCACTAGAGATCCTGGTTCGAATCCAGGCTCTGTCGCAGCCGGCCGCGACCGGGAGACTCATGGGCGGCGCACAATTGGCCCAGCGTCGTCCAGGGTAGGGGAGGGAATGGCCGGCAGGGATGTAGCTCAGTTGATAGAGCATGGCGTTTGCAACGCCAGGGTTGTGGGTTTGATTCCCACGGGGGGCCAGTATAAAAAAAAAAAAAGATGTATTCACTAACTGTAAGTCGCTCTGGATAAGAGCGTCTGCTAAATGACGTAAATGTAAATGTAAATGTAAGGTTGGATACACCAACTGTTACCCTGCAGTCAGGTTGGATACACCAACTGTTACCCTGCAGTCAGGTTGGATACACCAACTGTTACCCTGCAGTCAGGTTGGATACACCAACTGTTACCCTGCAGTCAGGTTGGATACACCAACTGTTACCCTGCCTGGAGTTCTGTT
>NC_059203.1:12960404-13030404 GCF_020615455.1 Coregonus clupeaformis
GTGTTTGTACCATGATAGTTTGTTGGTGATGTGGACACCAAGGAACTTGAAGCTCTCAACCTGCTCCACTACAGCCCCGTCGATGAGAATGGGAGTGTGCTCGGTCGTCTTTTTCCTGTAGTCCACAATAATTTCCTTTGTCTTGATCACATTGAGGGAGAGGCTGTTATCCTGGCAACACACGACCAGGTCTCTGACCTCCACCCTATAGGCTGTCTCATCGTTGTCGGTGATCAGGCCTACCACTGTTGTGTCGTCAGCAAACCTAATGATAGTGTTGGAGTCGTGCCTGGCCATGCAGTCATGGGTGAACAGGGAGTACAGAAGGGGACTGAGCACGCACCCCTGAGGCCCCCCCCGTGTTGAGGATTAGCGTGGCAGATGTGTTATTACCTACCCTTACCACCTGGGGGCGGCCTGTCAGAAAGTCCAGGATCCAGTTGCAGAGGGAGGTGTTTAGTCCCAGGGTCCTTAGCTTAGTGATGAGCTTTGAGGGAACTATGGTGTTGAACACTGAGCTGTAGTCAATGAACAGCATTCTCACATACAGTGAGGAGAACAAGTACTTGATACACTGCCGATTTTGCAGGTTTTCCTACTTACAAAGCATGTAGAGGTCTGTAATTTTTATCATAGGTACACTTCAACTGTGAGAGACGAAATCTAAAACAAAAATCCAGAAAATCACATTGTATGATTTTTAAGTAATTAATTTGCATTTTATTGCATGACATAAGTATTTGATCACCTACCAACCAGTAAGAATTCCGGCTCTCACAGACCTGTTCGTTTTTCTTTAAGAAGCCCTCCTGTTCTCCACTCATTACCTGTATTAACTGCACCTGTTTGAACTCGTTACTTGTATAAAAGACACCTGTCCACACACTCAATCAAACAGACTCCAACCTCTCCACAATGGCCAAGACCAGAGAGCTGTGTAAGGACATCAGGGATAAAATTGTAGACCTGCACAAGGCTGGGATGGGCTACAGGACAATAGGCAAGCAGCTTGGTGAGAAGGCAACAACTGTTGGCGCAATTATTAGAAAATGGAAGAAGTTCAAGATGACGGTCAATCACCCTCGGTCTGGGGCTCCATGCAAGATCTCACCTCGTGGGGCATCAATGATCATGAGGAAGGTGAGGGATCAGCCCAGAACTACACGGCAGGACCTGGTCAATGACCTGAAGAGAGCTGGGACCACAGTCTCAAAGAAAACCATTAGTAACACACTACGCCGTCATGGCAAGGTCCCCCTGCTCAAGCCAGCCATTGTCCAGGCCCGTCTGAAGTTTGCCAATGACCATCTGGATGATCCAGAGGAGGAATGGAAGAAGGTCATGTGGTCTGATGAGACAAAAATATAGCTTTTTGGTCTAAACTCCACTCGCCGTGTTTGGAGGAAGAAGAAGGATGAGTACAACCCCAACAACACCATCCCAACCGTGAAGCATGGAGGTGGAAACATCATTCTTTGGGGATGCTTTTCTGCAAAGGGGACAGGACGACTGCACCATATTGAGGGGAGGATGGATGGGGCCATGTATCGCGAGATCTTGGCCAACAACCTCCTTCCCTCAGTAAGAGCATTGAAGATGGGTTGTGGCTGGGTCTTCCAGCATGACAACGACCCGAAACACACAGCCAGGGCAACTAAGCAGTGGCTCCGTAAGAAGCATCTCAAGGTCCTGGAGTGGCCTAGCCAGTCTCCAGACCTGAACCCAATAGAAAATCTTTGGAGGGAGCTGAAAGTCCATATTGCCCAGCGACAGCCCCGAAACCTGAAGGATCTGGAGAAGGTCTGTATGGAGGAGTGGGCCAAAATCCCTGCTGCAGTGTGTGCAAACCTGGTCAAGACCTACAGGAAACGTATGATCTCTGTAATTGCAAACAAAGGTTTCTGTACCAAATATTAAGTTCTGCTTTTCTGATGTATCAAATACTTATGTCATGCAATAAAATGCAAATTAATTACTTAAAAATCATACAATGTGGGACCTCTTCACTGAACCAGACCTGTGCCCACCTGTACGAGTTGTGTTTAGCATGTCTGTAGTGACCATCTATTCCAGTTGCTTAGCTTCTCTCCTGCCTCTGTCCAAACCTATTGGACCTCTTCAATGAACCTACTACTATATACCTCTCCCGCCCCTTTTTCAGACGTGTGCCCACCTGTACGAGCTACGTCAGCGTGTGAGCCAGCCGTTGGAGACGCGAGACCCCATCGGGCGTTGCTACGTGCTCAGTGAGGACCTGACAGAGAGGGACGATCTGGATGGAGGGGAGTGGAAGTTCTGTGAGGGGCGACCCCAGGGACACGAACAGTTTGGCTTCTGTCAGCAGGGCCTGTCTGCCGCCTTCACACCTGACAACCAATATATCATGTTCGGAGCTCCTGGAACATACAACTGGAAAGGTACGGTGACACACTTTTTAAAATTATCTCATTGAGACACACCTGTATAAATACAGGTTAAATAATGATGACTGACACCTGAGGTGTTTCAAATGATAGTTCACTCAAAAGTCAAAGCTTGTTGTGAGATGTTTTCAGACACTTAAAAGTGACAAGATAAGTCCACGTCTTATTGTGTCGATTCAGCTAATATATGCCTTTACTTTACTTACTGAATGGGGGAAATATTTTGGCACTGTCTGAAAGAATGAAATTAGACTGAAAATATCTTATTGGAGTTTTTTTTGTCCGTTTTTCGCTTACAGTTGTCTTAGATGTAGAAGCATAGTGCAAAAAAAAACAAAAAAAAACGCACAATTCTGTTTACATAAAAAGAAATTCCGTGGACAAATCATTGATTTATAAGCCAATCTACTGATTGGCCTCAGCAGTCCTACTGATCGATCAAAGTGATTGATTCCCAGCAGTTAGTTACTGGTCTGATGGATGGAACTGTCATTATTTAACGTCAGGGATCAATATGGCTGAAATTATGGATCACTGTATCATATATTAAACAGGCCTTAGGTAGAGTCACAATTTACATGATATGGTACTTGACATTTTCACTGTGGAACCCTAAAGATGGTGTACTTTGTCCTGTACTTATCTGTTTTGTATGTGTTTGTTGTGTATGTTTGAAAATGGAAGTGTGTGTTTGGCAAGAGAGAGAGAGAGAGAGAGAGAGAGAGAGAGAGAGAGAGAGAGAGAGAGAGAGAGAGAGAGAGAGAGAGAGAGAGAGAGAGAGAGAGAGAGAGAGAGAGAGAGAGAGAGAGAGAGAGAGAGAGAGAGAGAGAGAGAGAGAGAGAGAGAGAGAGAGAGAGAGAGAGAGAGAGAGAGAGAGAGAGAGAGAGAGAGAGAGAGAGAGAGAGAGAGAGAGAGAGAGAGAGAGAGAGAGGGCGGAGGGATGGAGAGAGAGAGGGGGAGGGAGGGAGGGAGGGAGAGAGAGATGGGGGAGGGAAGGAGGGAGGGAGGGAGGGAGGGAGAGGGGGAGGGAGGGAGGGAGGGTTCATAGTCAAATTCAGATCAACTTTATTATTTATTTATTCATTTGGTCATGTGCTTAAAAAGACGGTACATAAAACATGAAAACAGAAACTACACAATATAATTAATTCAAAGTGCTATAGCTACACATTTAAAGTGAAAGTGCAATATTCTGTATAATGGAGGGACCAACAGACTATCTATTATACAGCCTAATGGCTGTTGGAATAAAACCGTCACCATATCTATCAGTTTTAATTTTCTTTTGAAGAAGTCTCTTTCCCCTTATCCGGCTGCTGCTGTGACTGAGTTTTGAGTGAAGGGGATGGGTACTGTCCTGTAAAATGCTGTCAAGTTTTAGGAAGATGAGTTTTGTGTACAGGTTGGTGGCTGATTCTTGATCTATACCAATTATCCTTCCCGCCGTCTTAATCAAGCGCTGAAGCTTGACTTGGTCTCGCATGTTTCTGAACACGCATATCAGACCAAAGGACAGCACACTCTGCAGGACAGATTTATAGAACATTTGTAAGATATGGCGGTCGACATTAAAATGGTTCAGTTTATGTAAAAAAACATTCTCTGTTGCAATTTCTTTATCTTTGCAAAGGCACAGTCATTGAATTTCAGTTGATTGTCTATTTCGATTCCCAGGTACTTACAGTATATGTGGTCACTCTATCGACTGAGTCCCTATTGATCTTTGTAGGGGGTAATGGAGTTTTATTCCTTCTGAAATTAAGAGAGGGAGAGAGATAGAGAGGAAGAGAGAAAGAGGGAGAGAGATAGAGGGAGGTTGATAGAAAGAGGGAGAGAGAGAGAGGGAGGTAGAGAGAAAGAGAGAGAGAGAGAGAGAGAGAGAGGGGGAGAAAGAGGGAGAGAGAGAGAGAGAGAAAGAGGGAGAGAGCGAATGTGTATCTGTGTCTGTCTGTGTGTGTGTCTGAGTGTCTGTGTCCTCTAACTCTGTTCCTTCCAGGAGAGATGCGTGTCCAGCTACTAAACCAGACTCTACTGGATCTGGGTTTCTATGACGACGGGCCCTATGAGGTGGCGGATGAGAAACAGCTGAATGCTCAGCTGATCCCTGTTCCCTACCATAGTTACCTGGGTAGGACCGACCGTCCCTGCCCAGCCCTCTCCTGCTCCTCTCACACAGCTGTCTGCCTGCTGCCCTGTCTCACCAGAGATCACTGAGCACAGCACAGGACAGGACAGGAGAGGGGCAGGGAAGGACAACAACAACTGACTGACGACACACTGTACCCAAAATAAATACATATCCCATACCTAGAGGACCCAGAGTAGCTACTAAGAGGGCTCTAGAAAGGCAGACAGGCCTAGTCTAAACTGGCCCAGGGCAGTGCGGTGCAGACAAGAGCCACTGGTCAAAAGTAGTGGACTAGATAAAGAACAAGGCATTTCAGACACACCCTAGTACTGTTTCTCTGTTTCTCTCCTGTCCGTAGGGTCCATCCCTGACCCTGGTCTGTTATGAGGGAGTGTGACTCACCAGAGCTAAAACCAGACAGCTCCACTCCAGCTCAATATTCGGAATAATCTCCCACATGAAGTAGCTACCGTAGGAATGGACCAATCATGATAGAAATATCCTCAGACATGGAGAGAGACTCTGTGCACTGCGGTTGCCAACGGGAAAATACCTTTCCTAACTGCTGGGGTCAGAAATATTACAATATTATAATAGGGTACTTAAGAGGAATATTATTATCTCACAGTCATCATGGCCTGTTATAGCCTGGTTCAAGATCTGCTTGTAATAATATAATTATAATATAATAAAATATAGTCTACTATATATGCAACTTGTACTTTAGTAGCAAATTGCTGTCATGTCATACAGAAATTGGCTAAAAAGCACAAATAGGTCTGGGACCAGTCTATAGAACATAGTCAAATTAGTTGTCTAAAGACACAAACAGATCTGGGACCAGCTTATATCATAGTCAAAGGAGTTGTCTAAAGGAGTTGTCTAAAGGAACAAACAGATCTCGGACCAGGCTATAAAACATAGAGAATTTGGCTAAACATTACAAACTGATCTGTGACCAGGCTAGGTCTGTCTGTTCTGGGAGTCAGTGGGTTTGCGTTTCCCCCACAGACAGTTCTGGCCGTGCATTCTGGGTACAGCGTGAGTCAGTCTTGTCGTCCTTCTGTTAGGTGCCAGTGGTTTACCCACAAACCACTGCGATACCAGGAAGAAGAAAACACACAATCACAGCACAGTCCTTTCTCACCTGCACTCCCTCTCTCTCTCCTTGTCACCCTGTTCCCCTTCACCACCTCCCCTCCACTCCTCCACTCCTCCACTCCTCCACTCCTCCACTCCTCCACTCCCCCCCCTCTCTCTTCCTCTCTCTCGGGCCACAGGGCTCTTGTTCATGGCTAGTCCCGATGAAGATGCCCTGGTGTACAAAACTCTGGAGCCACACTCCAACCGGCCCATGTTTGAGGACGTAGCTCAGAATAGCTACTTAGGTTTGTAGCTTGGAGTGAGGTGTTGTTTGTTTGAACAAACCAGATTCATGTTGATACAACTTACTGTAGACTTACCCTCCTTTCCTCCAGGGTTGGGGTCAATTCCATTTCACTGCCAGTCAATTCAGAATGTAAACCAAATTCCAATTCCAAATTGTCCGCATTGAAAAGCATTGAAGATAATTGGAATTTCAGTGTACTTCCTGAGTTGATTGGAATGGAATTAACCCCAACCCTGCTGTCCTCCCACCTTACCCCCGTGTGTTGGTGTGTGCTCGGTGCTAGCTCTTCTCTAGAACGTGTTTAGAATGTACGTAGATTAGAACGTAGGACTCCTACTGGTCTGCATGTCTCTCTGTGTTCCTATCAGTCTGTACTGTCTGTCAGTCTGTATGGTTGGGGTGGTCTGCACAGCCTGTCAGTCTGTCAGTCTGTATGGTTGGGGTGGTCTGCACAGCCTGTCAGTCTGTCAGTCTGTATGGTTGGGGTGGTCTGCACAGCCTGTCAGTCTGTCAGTCTGTATGGTTGGGGTGGTCTGCACAGCCTGTCAGTCTGTACTGTACTCTATGGTGTGGAGGGTTGAAGCTGTCCAGGGTACCTTGGTGGTGGTTCTATATACAGTACATCTATATCTGCATTCTTATCTACATTTTGTAGATACAGGTAACTTTGCTAATTACAATAAAGGGGTTTGAAGTGAAATAACAAAGTAAGTAAAGCAGAGTTTATAAACAAATCTCCCGGTGAACAAAGTATTCTGAGATCACCATGGTAATCGTCCATGGAGGATTTCTGTGTAGAAAGACAATACCAACACCAACATGTACAGTATCTCTGTATCTCAAAGACGGCTCTCGCAGGGTAGATCCCATGGGGAACAGAGTGTTTACAATCTGCGTTCTAGTGCATAGTTTAGAGCAGTCCTCTCCTTGGAGCTGAGCGACATCTCTCTCATTGATAATAGATACTTCCTCATTCCCATTTTAGATCCAGCTAATGGACTCTAACCAATAACGGTTTGGTCCGTCCGATTGATTGTTCCCATCAAATCTCTCTATTCTCATCCTCCTGTATACAGAAACCTGAATGCGTCCCAAACGGCACCTAATTCCCTATATACAGTACAGTGCATTGTGGGTCCTATGGGCCCTGGTGAAAAGTAGTGCACTATGAAGAGAATAGGGTTCCATTTGGGACAGAGCCTGCCTTATCCCTCTTCCTCCACATCCTTAATGGCCATTATTACCTTTGACCCCTCACTTATAACTCGCAGCATGCCTCCACTGACCTTCTAACCAAATGACATAATGACTAAATGCATATGTTTTGCACGCTTACTAAAAGGCCACAGACAGACAGTATTGCTATTACTGGTATTTTTTTTTAGTTTAGTTTAGTTAAATACAGAACTAAATTAAATCCAAATTAAAGCCAAATTAAATGCAGAATTAAATGTAGAGGAATTTCACCACAGTGTGTTGTCATCTTTATCTCTGACTGACCTCACATGGGATTCTACTTAGCTTTACTGATGTATACAATGTCTAATGTAACTGTATAATATACTAATAGTATGATATCCTTTATAGTCCAGGAATTCCGGGAAACTAGCCCAGTATGCATTGTATTATTATATTATGTCTAATGGAGATTCTCCAATAAAATTATCTCTTAGTCCAGGACTAAGCTTGATATGTGTCCGGGAAACTGGTCCCTAATGTCTTAAAATGTAAATAGCTCATTGTAAATGTAAATAGCTTATAATTAAATCCAGTCTCTCGACCCAGTGAACCAGTCAGGACCCGGCAACAGCCTAGTCCATGCTGTTTCTCCTCAGATCGTGTCCATTAAATCTGATTACTGTTGGACAGAGAACCCAGCGCAGTCCACCGATGAGTCAGGCCCAGTTTTTCCACAGTAACTGCCAATATAAATACAGCCAATGAAAAATGAAATGTTCAAATTCTTCCAATTTGTCTCACACGATTTTCCGTTGACAGAAAATCCCACTGAGAACTACTGATCAGAGATGAGTAAAGTAGTTACAATATATTTAGATCCATTTATATCAATTGAGCTTTTATTTGATTCTAGGGCTCGGTAGCTTTTTTAACACATAGTCTTACCTCACATAAGTCTTACAACCACACTGTAGACAGCTGCACAACACAACTGTTTGCAGGGGCCCCATTTCTGAACCTGGTGGGCCACATTCGGTTTAAAAAAGGTTGCAGGATAAAGCCTCGGTTCCCTTTATAGCTTTACAGAGCAAATTGGACTTCTTTGTGTAAAAAACAGAGAGGATCAGACTTCTGTGTAAAAGAGAAAAGTAGCTCCTCCCTCTTTGAAAGGCCTCCGTTTTAAAATGTAGCTTCATCTATCTATCTCTTAATAAAGGCCTTAGTTAGTTTTACTGGATCACAACTCTAACTGTAGCGTTCATCTTAAAGGGACACACTTTTACTGGATCCCAACTCTAACTGTAGCATTCATCTTAAAGGGACACACTTTTACTGGATCACAACTCTAACTGTAGCGTTCATCTTAAAGGGACACAGTTTTACTGGATCCCAACTCTAACTGTAGCGTTCATCTTAAAGGGACACAGTTTTACTGGATCACAACTATAACTGTAGCATTCATCTTAAAGGGACACACTTTTACTGGATCACAACTCTAACTGTAGCGTTCATCTTAAAGGGACACAGTTTTACTGGATCCCAACTCTAACTGTAGCGTTCATCTTAAAGGGACACAGTTTTACTGGATCACAACTCTAACTGTAGCGTTCATCTTAAAGGGACACAGTTTTACTGGATCACAACTCTAACTGTAGCGTTCATCTTAAAGGGACACAGTTTTACTGGATCCCAACTCTAACTGTAGCGTTCATCTTAAAGGGACACAGTTGTACTGGATCACAACTCTAACTGTAGCGTTCGTCTTAAAGGGACACAATTTTACTGGATCACAACTCTAACTGTAGCGTTCATCTTAAAGGGACACAGTTTTACTGGATCACAACTCTAACTGTAGCGTTCATCTTAAAGGGACACAGTTTTACTGGATCACAACTCTAACTGTAGCATTCATCTTAAAGGGGCACAAATACATTTTACTGGAGTTTGATGTGACTTTTGCGTGAAAGGACAAATTAGCTCATCCCTCTCTTAAAGGCCTAGTTTGTGATATTTACGGACGTTTTCTCTTAATCTCTTAAAGGCCTACAGTTTTACTGGATCACATGTCCAACTGTAGCATTCCTCTTAAAGGGACACAGTTCTGTTAGTTACTTGTTCTACAGTAAGTCAGACAGCAGAATTCCACACCTGTTGTCCTGGAGCTCCTAAACAATGCAGAAAACCTACCAGACAACTGTCTGCTGACCCACATTTTAGTAATTTAGCAGACATTCTTATCCAGAGCAACCAGTAATTACCTTGCTCAAGCGCACATCAACATATTTTTCACCTAATCAGCTCTTGGATTTGAACCAGCAACCTTTCAATTACTGGCCTAACGCTCTTAACCGCTAGGCTACCTATTCTCTCAAGACAAATTTGTAAACTAGTTATGATTCTCAAGCTGTTTAACTATTTGACCAGACTAATGTATTCGGCAACCTAGACCTCAGAGGCTGCCACAGTAGTGCAGCCAACCTTTAGGTCATTCCGCACCTGTCGTCCTTAACTGCTCCGTGCCCGTCTCTGTTTGTCTCTCTGTATGTTTGTCCAGAGGACGCTTTAGCATAGTATTTGTCTGTCACTCTTTTTAAAAAATAATAGTATTTGTCTGTCTCTGTGTTTGTCTATGAGACGCTTCTGCCTGAATGTTGACACTGTTAAATGTTAAAACAAGACTCCTTGCAATCCCTCCTCTCACACCCCGCATGTTGGAAAATACTGTAGCTGTTTAGTGTGTTTGCCTTTGGGTTGTTTTTTGGTCATTGTGAATTAAATTACACACACACAGACACACAGACACACACACACACACACACACACACACACGCACACACACACACTGCTACTAACTGTTATCCCATAATGCCTTGCTCCAGGCTTCTCAGTGGACTCTGCTAAGGGCATAATGAGTCGTGGCGAGCTGACCTTTGTGGCGGGGGCTCCGAGAGCCAATCACACAGGAGCGGTGGTGCTGCTGCGTAAAGACAACGTGTACCGCCTGGTGCCACAGCACATCCTGTGGGGAGAGGAACTGGCTTCTTCCTTTGGCTACTCTGTGACTACGGCTGATCTCAACAGTGACGGGTGAGAACTAATGCATATGTCTGCTGCTGATACTATTGATAGCAGTGTATGGGAATGTATGGAATGTACAGACAGATACTCTGTGGCCATGGCTCAACAGTGAGGGCTGAGTAATGTTGCACATTTCCAGAAAATTCCCAGTTCCCATATTTTCAGAAATCACAGTTGGAAGTTTTCCGGAATTAGGTAGGAACATGAAAGGATGGAATCCTATAACTGGGAATACTCTGACCAGGATTTGTGAAGAACCTGGAAACCATTTAGGGAAATTATTTCAGTGACGGATGTTTACATTTGTATCCATCATCTTCTTGTTTCAACCCAAGATTCTGTAGAGCTCTATCTGACCCTCCCTCCCTCCCTCCCTCCCTCCCTCCCTCCCTCCCTCCCTCCCTCCCTCCCTCCCTCCCTCCCTCCCTCCCTCCCTCTCTCTCTCCCTCCCTCCCTCCCTCCCTCCCTCCCTCCCTCCCTCCCTCCCTCCCTCCCTCCCTCCCTCCCTCCCTCCCTCCCTCCCTCCCTCCCTCCCTCCCTCCCTCCCTCCCTCCCTCCCTCCCTCCCTCCCTCCCTCTCTCCCTCCCTCCCTCCCTCCCTCCCTCCCTCCCTCCCTCCCTCCCTTCCTCCCTCCCTCCCTCCTTCCTTCCTTCCTTCCTTCCTTGTTCTCCCCCCCCCCAGCTGGACAGACCTGATAGTGGGAGCTCCTAACTACTTTGACAGGAAAGCGGATATCGGAGGTGCTGTGTACGTCTTCCTCAACCCATTCGGTAACTGGGAGTATGCTCGACCAATCAGGCTCAACGGAACCTATGACTCCATGTTTGGATTGACCGTCAACAATGTGGGAGACTTGGACAGGGACGGATATGATGGTGAGGAAGGATCAAATCAAATCAAAACTTGATTTAAACGACATTCACATTACAGTCGACTGCACTGAAGGGACTGAGGGGTCTGAGTCACTCGTCACATCCTAAATGGCACCCTATTCCCTATGTAGTGCACTACTTTTGACCAGGGCACTACATAGGGAGCAGGGTGCCATTTGGCACGCAAGTCTATTGTCCTTAGGGTCAGGAGTTTTCCTGATCATTTTATGTGAGAGAAAACAAGATCCTGCACACTGCAGTTACCAGTACTACTGTTCATTACACACACACACACACACACACACACACACACACACACACACGCACACACGCACACACACACACACACACACACACACACACACACACACACACACACACACACACACTACTGATATGATGTCTTGCTCCAGGTTGAGCTCCAGCAGGTGAATGTAAAACTGAAAGTAAAAGTCCAGGTGACCTGAGCAAGTAACCCTCTTGACTAGCGTCACAATAAATTCCCTGGTTTTCCCGAATTCCCGGAATCAGGTGATAATAAGGAGTTCCAGAATTTATTTAAAGTTTCCATAATTTTACAACCCTACTCCTGACCCTACAAAAGACAATGTCTGAATGAGGCTTAGTATAGTTGATATGTAATGTGTCTGTCTCTCTCCATCCAGACATTGCTGTGGGGGCTCCGTTCGATGGAGATGGCAAAGTGTTCATCTACCGAGGCTCATCCTCAGGCATCGACACCAAGCCTGCACAGGTGAAAAGAACCTTTAGAAAAGCTCGTTGCTTATCACATCATGATTATTCACTGAGTGCAAAAAACATTAGGAACACCTTCCTAATATTGAGTTGCACCCCCTTTTGCCCTCAGAACAGCCTCAATTCCTCGGGGCATGGCCTCTACAAGGTGTTGAAAGCATTCCACAGGGATGCTGGCCCATGTTGACTGCAATGCTTTCCACAGTTGTCAAGTTGGTTGGATGTCCTTTGGGTGGTGGGCCACTGTTGATACAAACAGGAAGCTTTTGAGCGTGAAAAACCCAGCAGCGTTGCAGTTCTTGACACACTCAAAACAGTGCGCCTGGCACCTACTACCATACCCCATTCAAAGGCACTTAAATATTTTGTCTTGCCCATTCACCCTCTGAATGGCACACATACATAATTCATGTCTCAATTGTCTCAAGGCTTAATGATCCTTCTTTAACCTGTCTCATCCCTTCATCTACACTGATTGAAGTGGATTTAACAAGTGACATGAATAAGGGATCATAGTTTTCACCTGGATTCACCTGGTCAGTCTATAACATGGAATTGTAATGTTTTGATATACTATAATATGAGATGACCGTTTATATATATATATACAATACCAGTCAAAAGTTTGGACACACCTACTCATTCAAGGGTTTTTCTTCATTTGTACTATTTTCTACATTGTAGAATAATAGTGAAGACATCAAAACTATGAAATAACACATATGGAATCATGTAGTAACCAAAACAGTGTTAAACAAATCAAAATATAGTGCTCAGCATATGTGGGAACTCCTTCAAGACTGTTGGAAAAGCATTCCAGGTGAAACTGGTTGAGAGAATGCAAGAGTGTGCAAAGCTGTCATCAAGGCAAAGGGTGGCTACTTTGAAGAATCTAAAATCTAAAATGTATTTGTCACGGTTTCGGCCGAGGCTGCTCCTCCTCCTGGTTCGGGCAGGCTTCGGCGGTCGTCGTCCCCGGAGTACTAGCTGCCACCGATCTATGTTTCATGTTCGTTTGGTTTTGTCTTGATGTTGTACACCTGTGTCTTGTTAGTCCTCGTTAGTGTCCTATTTAGTTCTCATTGTGTGTGTTTGTCTTTGTGTGTGATTGCTCTTCTGTTTTGTGTTGGAGCTACGTACTTCCCTCCAGTGTTTTGGAGAGGTTTTTCGCACATGTTAGTGCGCCGTTTGTTTGACGCCTGTGTGCGCCGTTATTTCGCCTTCGGGCTTATTGTGCTTATTTTCTACGTGAATATTGCACTAAAGTCTTTTGGACTGAACTTCTGCGTCCTGCGCTTGATTCATGCACCACACCCACCTTCAGCACCCCTTGACAGAATCACACACCAAAATGGAATCAGCAGGATCTGCAGTTACGCCTGAGTCGCTCGAGGAGCATGTTCGTGGCCAAGATGACCAGATACGACAACTGGGGACCGCTCTACAGGACGTCATCAACACCCTGCACCGATGGGAGGCCAGCGGGGTACCCACACCTCCACCTACCCTGCCAACCCCATCGGCCGGTCCACCAGTCCCAGGTCCGGAACCCAGGGGGATTCGGCTCTCGCTCCCGAGGGCGTATGACGGAACAGCTGCCGGGTGTCAGGGGTTCCTCTTGCAGGTGGAGCTCTACCTGGCCACTGTACACCCGGTGCCCTCGGGACACGAGCGTTCCGCCCTCATCTCCTGTCTCACGGGCAAGGCGTTGGAGTGGGCTACCGCCGAGTGGAGGAAGATGGACGCCAACACCATCTCCTACGCCGAGTTCTCCCGCCGCTTCAAGGCCGTGTTCGACCATCCACCTGAGGGCAAAGCGGCGGGGGAGCGTCTCGTCCACCTGAGACAGGGGAGGAGGAGCGCACAGGCGTTTGCTCTAGAGTTCCGGACTCTAGCGGCGGACGCAGGGTGGAATGAACGGGCCCTCATCGACCATTTTCGATGTAGCCTACGGGAGGACGTTCAACGGGAGTTGGCCTGCAGGGATACCCATCTCACCTTCGACCAGTTGGTCGATATGTCCATCCGTCTGGACACCCTGCTGGCCACCCGTGGACGTTCCGAGGGGGGTCCGTCCATTCCCGCCCTCCGGCACCTCCGAGCCGAGCCCTATGGAGCTCGGGGGTGCCGGCGCTAGAGAAAGGAGGAGGAGGAGCCCGAGGGGGCCTGTCTCCTGCACCAAGTGCGGTCGTGGAGGGCACACTGCGGCCAGGTGCTGGGGAGGGTTCTCTGGGGGAGAAGACAACAGGCCACGCACTAGGGGGGCCTCCCAGGTGAGTAGACGTCCCACTTACCCAGAGCTTTCTGTTGCGCACTTTTGCATACCTGTGTGTTTTCCACAGGTTGCACCTCATTCCCAGCATAAGGCGCTAGTAGATTCAGGCGCAGCTGGGAATTTTGTTGATCGGAAGTTTTGTTTAGATTTAGGGATCCCTCTCCTACCTGTTGACAAACCTTTTCCCGTTCATGCCTTAGATAGCCGCCCGTTGGGGTCGGGGTTGATTAGGGAGATCACAGCACCACTTAGGATGTGTGCGCAGGGGGTCATGAAGAGACTATACAACTGTATCTGATCGACTCTCCTGCGTACCCAGTGGTGCTGGGAATTCCCTGGTTAAGCACCCATAACCCTGCTATTTCGTGGCAACAGAGGGCTCTCGATGGGTGGTCTGCTCAGTGCGAGGGGCGATGTCTGGGTGTTTCCGTGGGGCGACTTCGGTGGAAAGTCCAAACCAAGTGCCCGCACTGCACCTTCCGCCTGAATATGGGGATTTAGCTCTCGTGTTTAGTAAAACTAGGGCGATGCAGTTGCCTCCTCATAGACAGGGGGATTGTGCGATTGATCTCCAGGCAGGAGCAGCGCTCCCACGGAGCCACGTGTATCCTTTGTCTCAAGAGGAGAGAAAAGCTATGGAGACTTACATAGCCGAATCTTTGAGACAGGGATACATTCGGCCCTCCACTTCTCCCGCCTCCTCAAGTTTCTTTTTTGTGAAGAAGAAAGATGGAGGGTTGCGCCCGTGCATTGATTACCGGGGTCTCAATCAGATTACTGTGAAAACAGTTATCCCCTCCCTCTGATTGCGACCATGACAGAGTCATTGCATGGAGCACGGTTTTTCACAAAATTGGATCTCAGGAGCGCGTATAACTTGGTGCGCATTAGGGAGGGCGACGAATGGAAGACAGCGTTTAGTACCACGTCAGGTCATTTCGAATATCTCGTCATGCCATATGGGTTGATGAATGCTCCATCAGTCTTCCAATCCTTCGTAGATGACATTTTCCGGGATATGCAGGGACAAGGGGTGGTCGTGGTACATTGATGACATTCTGGTGTACTCGTCTACCCGAGCCGAGCATATAACCCTGGTGCGTCGTGTATTGAGGAGGCTGTTGGAGCACGACCTATATGTCAAGGCAGAGAAATGTCTGTTCTTCCAGGAGTCGGTCTCCTTTTTGGGTTATCGGTTGTCCGCGTCAGGGGTGAGAATGGAGGTGGATCGTGTGTCCGCTGTGCGTAATTGGCAAACTCCAACCACTGTAAAAGAGGTGCAGCAGTTCTTGGGCTTTGCGAATTACTACCGGAGGTTTATCCGGGGTTTTGGACAGGTGGCAGCTCCCATCACGTCCCTTCTGAAAGGGGGTCCGGTGCGCCTGCAGTGGTCAGCTGATGCGGACAGGGCCTTTAGGAGACTGAAGGACCTGTTTACGCCGGCTCCGGTGCTGGCGCATCCGGATCCCGCATTACCCTTTCAGGTTGAGGTAGACGCGTCTGAGGCTGGTATAGGGGCCGTTCTCTCTCAACGGTCCGGCACGCCACCTAAACTCCGCCCCTGTGCTTTTACTCAAAAAAGCTCAGCCCGGCGGAGCGTAACTATGACGTTGGGGACAGGGAGCTGTTAGCTGTAGTTCAAGCCCTTAAGGTGTGGAGGCATTGGCTTGAGGGGGCTCAACACCCTTTCCTCATTTTGGCTGACCATCGGAACCTGGAGTACATCCGGGCAGCGAGGAGACTGAACCCTCGCCAGGCTCGATGGAGTATGTTTCTCACCAGGTTCGTATTTAAAATCACGTACATCCCTGGGTCCCAGAATGGTAAGGCAGATGCGCTGTCCCGGCGGTATGACACGGAGGAGAGGTCCGTTGAGCCTACTCCCATACTACCGGAGTCTTGCCTTGTGGCACCGGTGGTGTGGGAGGTCGATGCCGAATCGAGCAAGCGTTGCGGCACCGACCCCAGCCCTCCACAGTGTCCTGAGGGTCGGAAGTACGTTCCGCTCGAGATTCGGGATCGACTCATTTACTGGGCTCACACGTCACCCTCCTCTGGACATCCGGGTATTGGCCGGACAGTGCATTGCCTTAGCACTAAATACTGGTGGCCCACTTTGGCTAGGGATGTGAGGGTTTATGTCTCCTCCTGCTCGGTGTGCGCCCAGTGTAAGGCGCCCCGACATCTGCCCAGGGGTAAGTTACAACCCCTGCCCGTTCCACAACGACCATGGTCCCACCTCTCGGTGGATTTTGTGACAGACCTTCCCCTCTCTCAGGGGAATACCACCATCCTGGTCATTGTGGACCGGTTCTCTAAGGCCTGTCGTCTTCTCCCTATGTCGGGTCTTCCTACTGCCCTACAGACCGCGGAGGCCCTATTTACCCACGTCTTCCGGCATTACGGGGTACCCGAGGATATAGTGTCTGATCGAGGCCCCCAGTTTACCTCCCGTGTTTGGAGAGCGTTTATGGAGCGTTTGGGGGTCTCGTTAGCCTTACCTCAGGGTACCACCCGGAGAGTAACGGGCAGGTAGAACGTGTCAACCAGGATGTGGGTAGGTTTCTGAGGTCGTATTGCCAGGGCCGGCCGGAGGAGTGGGCACGGTACATTCCCTGGGCCGAGATGGCCCAGAACTCGCTCCGCCACTCCTCTACCAACCTAACCCCCTTCCAATGTGTGTTAGGTTACCAGCCGGTTCTGGCACCTTGGCAGCAGAGCCAGATCGAGGCCCCTGCGGTGGATGATTGGATGAGGCGCTCGGAAGAGACATGGAACGCTGCCCACGTCCACCTGCAGCGGGCCGTCCTTCGTCACAAGGCGAGCGCCGATCTCCACCGCAGTGAGGGGCCAGTGTACGCACCCGGAGATCGAGTCTGGCTCTCTACCAGAAACCTACCCCTCCGCCTGCCCTGCCGGAAGCTGGGTCGGCGGTTTGTGGGGCCCTTTAAAGTCCTGAGAAGATTGAACGAGGTGTGTTATAGGTTACATCTACCTGTTGAGTATAAGAATATTAACCCCTCGTTCCATGTGTCTCTTATCAGGCCGGTGGTAGCTGGTCCACTCCAGGACAATGAGATAGGGGAGACTCCTCCGCCCCCACTGGACATCGAGGGGGCTCCGGCGTACACCGTTCGGTCCATCTTGGACTCAAGACGCCGGATGGGGGGTCTCTAGTATCTCGTGGAGTGGGAGGGGTACGGCCCGGAGGAGCGGTGCTGGGTGCCGCGGAGGAACATCCTAGACCCATCTCTCCTGTCGGAGTTCCACCGGGACCATCCCGCGCGCCCTGCTCCGCGTCCTCCTGGTCGTCCCCGAGGCCGGGGGCGGCGCACGGCTGGAGCCGCGCGTCAAGGGGGGGGGTACTGTCACGGTTTTGGGCGAGGCTGCTCCTCCTCCTGGTTCGGGCAGGCTTCGGCGGTCGTCGTCCCCGGAGTACTAGCTGCCACCGATCTATGTTTCATGTTCGTTTGGTTTTGTCTTGATGTTGTACACCTGTGTCTTGTTAGTCCTCGTTAGTGTCCTATTTAGTTCTCGTTGTGTGTGTTTGTCTTTGTGTGTGATTGCTCTTCTGTTTTGTGTTGGAGCTACGTACTTCCCTCCAGTGTTTTGGAGAGGTTTTTTGCACATGTTAGTGCGCCGTTTGTTTGACGCCTGTGTGCGCCGTTATTTCGCCTTCGGGCTTATTGTGCTTATTTTCTACGTGAATATTGCACTACAGTCTTTTGGACTGAACTTCTGCGTCCTGCGCTTGATTCATGCACCACACCCACCTTCAGCACCCCTTGACAGTATTTTGATTTGTTTAACACTTTTTTGGTTACTATATGATTCCATATGTGTTATTTCATAGTTTTGATGTCTTCACTATTATTCTACAATGTGGAAAATAGTACAAATAAAGAAAAACCTTTAAATGAGTAGGTGTGTCCAAACTTTTGACTGGTACTGTATGAATAAGTGCCTTCGGAAAGTATTCAGACCCCTTGACTTTTTCCACATTTTGTTACGTTATGGCCTTATTCTAAAATGGATTAAAATGTTTTTTTCCCCTCATCAATACACAATACACTATAATGACAAAGCAAAAACTGGTTTTTTGAAAAAGTATTCAGACCCTTTACTCAGTACTTTGTTGAAGCACCTTTGGCAATGATTACAGCCTTGAGTCTTCTTGGGTGTGACGCTACAAGCTTGGCACACCTGTATTTGGGGAGTTTCTCCCATTCTTCTCTGCAGATTCCTCAAGCTCTTTCAGGTTGTATGGGGAGCATTGCTGCACAGCTATTTGCAGTTCTCTCCAGAGATGCTCGATCGGGTTCAAGTCCGGGCTCTGGCTGGGCCACTCAAGGACATTCAGAGACTTGTCCCGAAGCCACTCCTGCATTGTCTTCGCTGTGTGCTTAGGGTCGTTGTCTTGTCGGAAGGTGAACCTTCGCCCCAGTCTGAGGTCCTGAGCGCTCTGTACTTTGCTCCGTTCATCTTTCCCTCGATCCTGACTAGTCTCCCAGTCCCTGCTGCTGAAAATCGTCCCCACAGCATGTCTCTTGAGTGGCGCAGTGGTCTAAGGCACTGCATCGCAGTGCTAGCTGTGCCACTAGAGATCCTGGTTTGAATCCAGGCTCTGTCGTAGCCGGCCGCGACCGGGAGACCCATGGGGCGGCGCACAATTGGCCCAGCGTCGTCCAGGGTAGGGGAAGGAATGGCCAGCAGGGATGTAGCTCAGTTGGTAGAGCATGGCGTTTGCAACGCCAGGGTTGTGGGTTCGTTTCCCACGGGGGGCCAGTATGAAAAAATTAATAAAATGTATGCACTCACTAACTGTAAGTCGCTCTGGATAAGAGCATCTGCTAAATGACTAAAATGTAAATGTAATGATGCTGCCACCACCATGCTTCACTGTAGGGATGGTGCCAGGTTTCCTCCAGATGTGACGCTTGGCATTCAGGCCAAATCTTCAATTCAATTTTGGTTTCATCAGACCAGAGAATCTTGTTTCTCATGGTCTAAGAGTCTTTAGGTGCCTTTTGGCAAACTCCAAGCGGGCTGTCATGTGCCTTTTACTGAGGAGTGGCTTCAGTCTGGCCACTCTACCATAAAGGCCTGATTGGTGGAGTGCTGCAGAGATGGTTGTCCTGGAAGGTTCTCCCATCTCCACAGAGGAACTCTAGAGCTCTGTCAGAGTGACCATCGGGTCACCTCCCTGACCAAGGCCCTTCTCCCCCAATTGCTCAGTTTGGCCGGGTGGCCAGCTCTAGGAAGAGTCTTGGTGGTTCCAAAATTATTCAGTTTAAGAATGATGGAGGCCACTGTGTTCTTGGGGACCTTCAATGCTGCAGAAATGTTTTGGTACTGTTCCCGAGATCTGTGCCTTGACACAATCCTGTCTCGGAGCGCTATTTTCAATTCGAACTCATGGCTTGGTTTTTGGTCAACTGTGGGACCTTATATAGACCGGGTGTGTGCCTTTCCAAATCATGTCCAATCAATTGAATTAACCACAGGTGGACTCCAATCAAGTTGTAGAAACATCTCAAGGATGATCAATGAAAACAGGATGCACCTGAGCTCAATTTCGAGTCTCATAGCAAAGGGTCTGAATACTTCTGTAAATAAGGTATTTCGTTTTAAATTTTTAATAAATGTGCAACAACTTCTAAAAACCTGTTTTTCTTAGTCATTATGGGGTATTGTGTGTAGATTGCTGAGGAAATTGTTTTATTTAATCAATTTTAAAATAAGGCTGTAATGTAACAAAATGTGAAAAAAGTCAAGGGGTCTGAATACTTTTCGAAGGCACTGTATATATACAGTGAGGGAAAAAAGAATTTGAACACCTGCTGCTTTTGTATGTTTGCCCACTGACAAAGAAATGATCAGTCTATAATTTTAATGGTAGGTTTATTTGAACAGTGAGAGACAGAATGACAACAAAAAAATCCAGAAAAACGCATGTCAAAAATATTATAAATTGATTTGCATTTTAATGAGGGAAATAAGTATTTCACCCCCTCTCAATCAGAAAGATTTCTGGCTCCCAGGTGTCTTTTATACAGGTAACGAGCTGAGATTAGGAGCACACTCTTAAAGGGAGTGCTCCTAATCTCAGCTTGTTCACTGTATGAAAGACACCTGTCCACAGAAGCAATCAATCAATCAGATTCCAAACTCTCCACCATGGCCAAGACCAAAGAGCTCTCCAAGGATGTCAGGGACAAGATTGTAGACCTACACAAGGCTGGAATGGGCTACAAGACCATCGCCAAGCAGCTTGGTGAGAAGGTGACAACAGTTGGTGCGATTATTCGCAAATGGAAGAAACACAAAATAACTGTCAATCTCCCTCGGCCTGGGGCTCCATGCAAGATCTCACCTCGTGGAGTTGCAATGATCATGAGAACGGTGAGGAATCAGCCCAGATCTACACGGGAGGATCTTGTCAATGATCTCAAGGCAGCTGGGACCATAGTCACCAAGAAAACAATTGGAAACACACTACGCCGTGAAGGACTGAAATCCTGCAGCGCCCGCAAGGTGCCCCTGCTCAAGAAAGCACATATACAGGGCCGTCTGAAGTTTGCCAATGAACATCTGAATGATTCAGAGGAGAGATGGGTGAAAGTGTTGTGGTCAGATGAGACCAAAATCGAGCTCTTTGGCATCAACTCAACTCGCCGTGTTTGGAGGAGGAGGAATGCTGCCTATGACCCCAAGAGCACCATCCCCACCGTCAACCATGGAGGTGGAAACATTATGCTTTGGAGGTGTTTTTCTGCTAAGGGGACAGGACAACTTCACCGCATCAAAGGGATGATGGACGGGGCCATGTACCGTCAAATCTTGGGTGAGAACCTCCTTCCCTCAGCCAAGGCATTGAAAATGGGTCGTGGATGGGTATTCCAGCATGACAATGACCCAAAACACACGGCCAAGGCAACAAAGGAGTGGCTCAAAAAGAAGCACATTAAGGTCCTGGAGTGGCCTAGCCAATCTCCAGACCTAAAACCCATAGAAAATCTGTGGACGGAGCTGAAGGTTCGAGTTGCCAAACGTCAGCCTCGAAACCTTAATGACTTGGAGAAGATCTGCAAAGAGGAGTGGAACAAAATCCCTCCTGAGATGTGTGCAAACCTGGTGACCAACTACAAGAAACGTCTGACCTCTGTGATTGCCAACAAGGGTTTTGCCACCAAGTACTAAGTCATGTTTTGCAGAGGGGTCAAATACTTATTTCCCTCATTAAAATCCAAATCAATTTATAACATTTTTTACATGCGTTTTTCTGGATTTTTTTGTTGTTATTCTGTCTCTCACTGTTCAAATAAACCTACCATTAAAATTATAGACTGATCATGTCTTTGTCAGTGGGCAAACGTACAAAATCAGCAGGGGATCAAATACTTTTTTCCCTCACTGTATATATATATATCTATACACTGCTCAAAAAAATAAAGGGAACACTTAAACAACACATCCTAGATCTGAATGAATGAAATAATAATTTTCTTTACATAGTTGAATGTGCTGACAACAAATTCACACAAAAATTATCAATGGAAATCAAATTTATCAACCCATGGAGGTCTGGATTTGGAGTCACCCTCAAAATTAAAGTGGAAAACCACACTACAGGCTGATCCAACTTTGATGTAATGTCCT
This sequence comes from Coregonus clupeaformis, assembly GCF_020615455.1. NCBI lineage: Eukaryota > Metazoa > Chordata > Actinopteri > Salmoniformes > Salmonidae > Coregonus > Coregonus clupeaformis. Next base: position 12,982,165 of record NC_059203.1, read on the forward strand.
TAAAACAAGTCAAAATGAGGCTCAGTAGTGTGTGTGGCCTCCACTTGCCTGTATGACCTCCCTACAACGCCTGGGCATGCTCCTGATGAGGTGGCGGATGGTCTCCTGAGGGATCTCGTCCCAGACCTGGACTAAAGCATCCGCCAACTCCTGGACAGTCTGTGGTGCAACGTGGCGTTGGTGGATGGAGCGAGACATGATGTCCCAGATGTACTCAATTGGATTCAGGTCTGGGGAACGGGCGGTCCATAGCATCAATGCCTTCCTCTTGCAGGAACTGCTGACACACTCCAGCCACATGAGGTCTAGCATTGTCTTGCATTAGGAGGAACCCATGGCCAACCGCACCAGCATATGGTCTCACAAGGGGTCTGAGGATCTCATGTGGCTGGAGTGTGTCACCATCGCGAGCATCCTGACTGGTTTCATCACCGCCTGGTATGGCAACTGCTCGGCCTCCGACCGCAAGGCAGTACAGAGGGTAGTGCGTACGGCCCAGTACATCACTGGGGCCAAGCTTCCTGCCATCCAGGACCTCTATACCAGGTGGTGTCAGAGGAAGGCCCTAAAAATTGTCAAAGACTCCAGCCACCCTAGTCATAGACTGTTCTCTCTGCTACCGTACGGCAAGCGGTACCGGAGCGCCAAGTCTAGGTCGAAAAGGCTTCTTAACAGCTTCTACCCCAAAGCCATAAGACTCCTGAACAGCTAATCATGGCTACCCGGACTATTTGCATTTTACGCTGCTGCTACTCTGTTTATCATTTATGCATATTCACTTTAACTCTACCCACATGTACATTGGCCCAGCGTCGTCCAGGGTAGGGGAGGGAATGGCCGGCAGGGATGTAGCTCAGTTGGTAGAGCATGGCGTTTGCAACGCCAGGGTTGTGGGTTCGATTCCCACAGGGGGGCAGTATGTAAAATAAAAAAGTATGTATGCACTCACTAACTGTAAGTCGCTCTGGATAAGAGCGTCTGCTAAATGACTCAAATGTAAATGTAAATGTTTTGACCGGTAGTGTAGAAACACCAGATTTTTGGTTTGAAAAAAAAAAGGTATATTAATTCTGAAATTCTGAAGAATATTATTAACATTCCACCCATGAGGCCACTATAGGGTGATTTGATACTTTGACTGCAGGAAAGGGCTACAAATTGAAAATTGGAAACTTTAGTAGAAACTTGTGTATACAAAATTATACAAATATTATGTTTTTGTAAGTGGTTTCTCATCATATCATAATCAAAGCCTCAACTCTGGTGTTGCAAACTTCATGGTGGTCATATTGATAACTCTCAATAACGACGATGTGGTTCAAGTTCAACTAAGTTTACTGACTGATAACATCACACCCTAATTGCAGGTGTATAGGACTACCTGAATAGTAATTTCAGGTGTAAAGTTGCACTTGATCATACAAGTTAACACATGACCTTCATGATTGCCCCTCACAGATCCTGGATGGAGTGGACGAGGGGGTGAAGAGGTTTGGCTACTCCATCTCAGGAGGCCTGGACATCGATGGGAACCTGTACCCTGACCTGGCTGTAGGCTCTCTCGGTGATAAGCTAGTTCTGTACAGGTCTCGCCCAGTCATTCATGTGATCCGGGACGTATCCATCGAACCTCAGCAGTATATTGACTTGGAGCAACACAACTGCAAGGGGAGAGATGGAGTTTGGTAGGTCGCAAATAACATTAATTTCAACCTTTATTCACATTAGGTAGTGTATTTCTGCTGTTGACAGATTGTTGTTCGCTAACTTTATTCTCTGTTTTCAGTGTGGAGGTCAAAGCCTGCTTCACCTATACTGCTTATCCTGAGACCTACTCACCAGACATCAGTGAGTTACTAAACTGTACACCTCTCTGTTTAGAACCAGTTGGTTTTTGCTGTGTAAAATAGTGTGGTAATATGTCCAGCTGTGTAAAATAGTGTGGTAATATGTCCAGCTGTGTAAAATAGTGTGGTAATTTGTCCAGCTGTGTTAAATAGTGTGGTAATTTGTCCAGCTGTGTTAAGTAGTGTGGTAATTTGTCCAGCTGTGTTAAATAGTGTGGTAATATGTCCAGCTGTGTTAAATAGTGTGGTAATATGTCCAGCTGTGTTAAATAGTGTGGTAATATGTCCAGCTGTGTTAAATAGTGTGGTAACATGTCCAGCTGTGTTAAATAGTGTGGTAATATGTCCAGTAGCTTATCTCTGGTGTGTTGTAGTGCTGCATTTCTCTGACTCTTCTTCTCTTTCTCTTTCTCTTTCTCTTTCTCTTTCTCTTTCTCTTTCTCTTTCTCTTTCTCTTTCCCTTCCTTCCTTCCTTCCTTCCTTCCTTCCTTCCTTCCTTCCTTCCTTCCTTCCTTCCTTCCTTCCTTCCTTCCTTCCTTCCTTCCTTCCTTCCTTCCTTCCTTCCTTCCTTCCTTCCTTCCTTCCTTCCTTCCTTCCCTCCCTCCCTCCCACTAGCTCTGGTCCTACTCATTGAGGCTGACACCGAGCGCAGGAAGCTGGGCCTGCCCCACCGTGTTAGCTTCCTGGGTCAAAGTGCACAGGCGGCGGAGTACACACACACTGACGAGGTGGAGCTGAAGGGTCAACGTCATCCCGCCTGCCAGAGCGCCACCTTCCAACTAAACGTACAGTACAATATGACGCAGTCATTTGATCTGGAAGACACACAGGAGGCGTTACAGAGTACAACTGCAGAACATATCAAATACTTTTTCTTGGTTGGAGCACTATGCAACATGAAAAAGGGTAAAGTGAAGTGTTCAGTTCTCTCAGTGCTCTCTATCGCCCCCTACATGCAGCTGCATAGTGTTCCAACCCTGTGAAGAAATGGTATTTGAGATGTGCTTTATCTAGCTAAACTGGCATAATCGAACAATTTATTAATTGTCTTAGTTGAATGAAAAAAAGTATTATTTCCTTCCAACTCCAATATCATATGATCCCGTTTAGTAATCTTTTAATTATTTCCCATTCAGGAGAATATCCGTGACAAGCTGCGTCCCATCTCTCTGGCCATCACCCATACCATCAGACCCCCCATGTTCTCCTCAGACACTAACCCAGAGGAACGAGACACGCTACCTCCTGTACTGAGTGTTGCCACCTCCAACACCCTGCACTCTGAGGTCAGTACCTCGACCTCCTGTACTGAGTGTTGCCACCTCCAACACCCTGTACTCTGAGGTCAGTACCTCGACCTCCTGTACTGAGTGTTGCCACCTCCAACACCCTGTACTCTGAGGTCAGTACCTCGACCTCCTGTACTGAGTGTTGCCACCTCCAACACCCTGCACTCTGAGGTCAGTACCTCGACCTCCTGTACTGAGTGTTGCCACCTCCAACACCCTGTACTCTGAGGTCAGTACCTCGACCTCCTGTACTGAGTGTTGCCACCTCCAACACCCTGTACTCTGAGGTCAGTACCATAACAACAGAACCAGGGAACATACTGATTTGCATTTTCAAGTTCATGAAGGAAGACTTGAAATGGTTGTGTTACAGGCCTAATTAATACATGCCTGTGTGATACAGGGATACTACAGGGTTTTGTTATTTCATAGTGGGGGAACCAGGTTCCAAAGTGAAATCATTTGGACATTTAAAAAAGATTTAAGGTAAATTCTATGATTTGAATTTTTTCCATGTCCATCCCTGAGATGAAGTCTGTATCCTCCGTTGCAGGTGAATTTCCTGAGGGAAGGCTGTGGTGATGATAAGATCTGTCAGAGCAACCTGAAGTTGACCTACCAGTTTGGAACCCGACCTATCACCTCTGACCTCTTCACCCCTCTGCCAAGGTTTGTATGACTTCTTCTTTATATTTCCTCATTCCCCAGAGAAGAGGAGTTCAGCAATTCCAATAGCTGTTACATTCTACCTTCTATTTTACCATGCCTCTATATCTGAGCTGCCCGACACTGTCCCTGGAGAGCCAAAATGACAAAATGGCACCCACAGACACGGTCGCCCTGTTTCTAGCTCCTAGACAACTTTGGAGTATTTCATTTCCTATGTTATTTGCCAAGAATGTTTCTTGTATTATTGCCTGCAGCCGAAAATAACTTATATTCACACCATTATATATATATATATATTTATTACGGACTCTGACATTGCTCGTTCTGATATTTCTTAATTTCTTTATTTTAACTTTTTGGATTATGTGTGTATTGTTTTGTATTGCTAGGTATTACTACACTGTTAGAGCTTGAAACACAAGCATTTCGCTGCACCTGCAATAACATCTGCAAATCTGTATATGCGACCAATAAACTTTGATTTGATTTGATTACCCTCCTGTAGGTTTTTCGCTCTACCCCAGTTGTAACTAACCCGATTCAGCTTATCAACCAGCTAATTATTATAAGAATCAGGTCTGCTAGATTAGTGTCAAAGTAATCTCGGTTAACCCACAACTAAAGGCTTGCGTAATTGGTTAGCTGCTCAATTGTTCTGGGTCCATACATGTTAAGAGACGAGATTAAGAGATTCTAGAACGTGGAACGGATTCGCAAACGAGGAGCTCCACCCTCTCTCTTTGCAAATTATCGGCCGAATGTCTCCTCCCCTTCCAAAATTCGAAAGATACTAATAAACAGTGTCCAAATAACCAGTGACGCAACCCCCCCCAAAACCAGAACTACCGCTGCTCGTTGTCCCAGGCATCCCATTCCTTCCTGACAGATTCTACGGTACCAGTTATGTACACCTAGATCTGTCCACCAGAGATTAGGGTTGGAGAGAAAACGCTCCTACAGTAGTGCTCCAGGAACGGGGTTGGGCCGTCCTGCCCTACATCTTAAACAACCTCAGATGGGTATTATTCTACCTTTTTTGTTTCACTGTTCCTTCATATCCAACCACTTTTTTTTCTAGTTACCTCATGCCCCTCTCATTCCAGAGATGGTGAGGAGGTGTTCTCTCTGTTCTGACCAGAGATCCTATGTCTAACCACTCTCTCTATTCCTCTTTTCTATTTCCTTTTCATCCCTTCATTCCAGGGACGATGAAGAGGTGGCGGTGTTTTCTCTGTCTGACCAGAGGTCTGTGGTGTTGGAGGTGACCGTCACCAACATGCCCTCTGACCCTCTGTACCCAGAGGAAGACGGAGATGATGCCCACGCCGCCCAGCTACTGGTGAACCTTCCGGACACCCTGTCCTACTCTGGCTTCAGGGGACAACAGGTACACACACCAAACACACACACGCACATACACACATTCACGGTCATGTTCAACCTCTCCTTGTCCAAGTCAGTAATCCCCACGTCTTAAAACATTTTACTACAGTGGGCTAAATCAGGGTCACACGTTGTGATTCTTGGCACTCTTAAACAAATCCACGTTGAAACAAATGTATACACCTCATACACATGGTTATGGTCTTTAAAAAAAGAAGACCTGTCAGATGTAGAGATGAAATGTATTCCATTTTGAGTTTGCATCCCAATATTTCACTTTACTATACATCAGAGAAGACTGAAATATAACAAAACCATTTGACATAGAAACACCGGAATTTCAGCGTAAAATAAATAAATAATGTTGATTTAATTATGAAAAATATTAATAACATTCCACCCATGAGGCCACTAGAGGGCGATTTGATCATTTGGCTGCAGGAAAGGTCTACAATGACTACAATCATTCCTCTTCCCAAGACCTCCAAGGCTTCATGCCACCATGACTACCGCCCTGCAGCACTCACATCTTTAATTAAAGTGCTTTGAAAGGCTGGTCATGGCACACATCACCTCCATCATCCCAGACACCCTAAACACACTCCAATTTGCATACCGCCCCAACAGATCCATAGACGATGCAATCTCAATTGCACTCCACACTGCCCTCACCCACCTAGATAAGAGGAATATGTTAGAATGCTCTTCATTGACTGCAGCTCAGTGTTCAACACCATTGTCCCATCCAAGCTCGTCACCAAGCTTAGGACCCTGGGACTGAACACCTCCCTCTGCAACAGGATCCTGGACTTCCTGACGGGCCGCGCCCAGGTGGTGAGGGTAGGCAACATCACCTCCGCCACGCTGACCCTCAACACCGGGGCCCCACAGGGGTGTGTGCTTTGTCCCCTCCTGTACTCCCTGTTCACCCACGACTGCGTGGCCAAGCACGACTCCAACAGCATCATCACGTTTGCTGACGACACAATGGTGGTAGGTCTGATCACCAGCGACAATGATACAGCCTATGGGAGGAGGTCAGAGACCTGGTGGTGTGGTGCTGGGAAAACAACCTCTCCCTAAATGTCAACAAGACCAAGGAGCTGATCGTGGACTACAGGAAACGAGCCCATCCACATCGACGGGGCTGCAGTGGAGCGGGTCGAGATTTTCAAGTTCCTCGATGTCCAAATCACTAAGGACTTGGTTCACATGCGCACAATCGTGAAGAAGGCGCGACAGCACCTCTTCCCCCTCAGGAGGTTGAAAAGGTTTGGCATGGGCCCTCAAATCCTCAAAATGTTATACAGCTGCAACATTGAGAGCATCTGGTATGGCAACAGCACCGCCCTCGATCGCATGGCGCTACAGAGGGTGGTGCGGACAGCCCAGTACATCACTGGGGCCGAGCTCCCTGCCATCTAGGACCTCTATATCAGGCGGTGTGAAAGGAAGGCCCGTAAAATGGTTAAAGACTCCAGCCACCCAAGCCATAGACTGTTGTCTCTGCTTCCGCACGGCAAGCGGTACCGGTGAAGTCTGACACCAACAGGCTCCTGAACAGCTTCTATCCCCAAGCCATAAGACTGCTCAATGGCTAACAAAATGGCTACACTGACTAGTTGACCCTTGTATTTATTCCTATGCACACTCACAGGACTCTACACACTCACGCATACTGACACTCCAACACACACATAACATGCACACACTTTTATATTGACACACGTACACTTACTCACATACAATCATCATATATGCTGCTGCTACTCTGTTTATCTTATATCCTGATGCCTAGTCACCTTACCCCTATACATACACTACATGACCAGAAGTATGTGGACACCTGCTCATCGAACATCTCATTCCAAAATCATGGGCATTAATATTGAGTTGGTCCCCCCTTTGCCGCTATAAAAGTTTCCACTCTTCTGGAAAGAATTTCCACTAGATGTTGGAACATTTCTGCCGGGACTTGCTTCCATTCAGCAACGAGCATTAGTGAGGTTGGGCACTGATGTTGAGCGATTATGCCTGGCTCGCAGTCGGTGTTCCAATTCATCCCAAAGGAGTTCGATGGGGTTGAGGTCAGGGCTCTGTGCAGGCCAGTCAAATTCTTCCACACCAATCTCGACAAACCATTTCTGTATGGACCTCGCTTTGTGCACGGGGGCATTGTCATGCTGAAACAGGAAAGGGCCTTCCCCAATCTGTTGCCACAAAGTTGGAAGCACAGAATCGTCTAGAATGTCATTGTATGCTAAGGGGACTAGCGCGAACCATAAAAAACTGCCCCAGACCATTATTCCTCCTCCAACAAACTTTACAGTTGGCACTATGCATTGGGGAAGGTAGCATTCTCCTGGCATCCGCCAAACCCAGATTCGTCCACCGGACTGCCAGATGGTGAAGCGTGATTCATCACTCCAGAGAACGCGTTTCCACTGCTCCAGAGTATAATGGTGGCGAGCTTTACACCACTCCAGCCGACGCTGATCTTAGGCTTGTGTGCGGCTGCTCGGCCATGGAAACCCATTTCATGAAGTTCCTGACGAACAGTTCTTGTGCTGACGTTGCTTCTAGAGGCAGTTTGGAACTTGGTAGTGAGTGTTGCAACCGAGGACAGATGATCTTTAGACGCTACGCGCTTCAGCAATCGGCGGTCCCGTTCTGTGAGCTTCTGTGGCCTACCACTTCGCGGCTGAGCCGTTGTTGCTCCTAGACGTTTCCATTTCACAATAACAGCACTTACAGTTGACCGGGGCAGCTCTAGCAGGGCAGAAATTTGATGAACTGACTTGTTGGAAAGGTGGCATCCTATGACGGTACCACGTTGAAAGTCACTGAGCTCTTCAGTACGGGTCATTCTACTGCCAATGTTTGTCTATGGAGATTGCATGGCTGTGTATTGATTACTGCATTTATATTGATTACTGCATTGTTGGGTTTGTAGCTTGCAAGGAAGGCATTTCACTGTACTTGTACACGTGACATTAAAAACTTGAAATATGAAACACACACAACCTGTCCTCCTCAGGTACACACACCTAACTCTAGCCTTGATCCTCACCAGGGTTGGGATCAATTCCACAAATTCAATTTAAATTCAATTCTCTCTCCGTGTAAATTCAATTTATTTTCAGTTCAGTCTTTGAATTCAGAGATAATTCAAGTCCTCTGAATTCCAAATTCCAAGACTGCAAATCCCAATTAAATATTATCCCCAACAATTCCACAAATTCCAATTAAAATTCAGTTCCCTCTGGTTTAAGGCTGATCATTTCACTGTTCAGACAACCTAGCTATATGGGAAACATTGGAATATAGGTTGAAATGATTAAAAACAAAAATCGTACAGTCAATTTTTTTATACTATGGTCATTAATTCCATTAACTGGGACTTTTTAAAATATTGAATTCCAATTCAATTCATTTCCGAAGATTAAATGTTTTTACAATTCCAATTCAATTCCAGTTTAAAAAGTCCAAGCAGTCTAATTCCAATTCAATTCCAATTCCATAACTTGAATATTTTTAAAACTCAAATGTAATTAAATGTAAATGATCCACTTCATGAGTGAATTCAAGAATTGAATTGGAATTTCAAAGTAAATTGGACTTGACCCCAACCCTGACCCTAACCCTGCCGGACACCCTTTCCTACTCTGGCTTCGGGACAACAGGTATTCACACTTAAACGTTTCCATTCCTCTCAGATCTCCACCAGTGTCTAGGAGGTAGGGTCTAGGGGTCGATTCTGGACAGGGCTGACATGTTACGCTTAGAGCCAGGAGTTTTTCCTGACCCAGGAAAAACTATGTTGGTGATGTGGTCAGGGAAACCTTAGGGCAACTTTACCTTGCTACAGTAGCAGTATAATGATCCTGTTTCCTGTTTCCTGTGTGTAGGTGGTGTGCCAGGCCAATCAGAATGGCTCTCAGGCAGAGTGCGAGCTGGGAAACCCCCTGAAGAGAGATGCTATACTGAAGTTCTACATCATCCTTAGCACCTCTGCTATCACCATAGAGACCACGGAACTCACTGTCAACCTCCTGCTGGCTACGTAAGACCTGGCTGGGCAACTTATTTTCATAGTTGTTCCATTTAACGCATCTTTGTTTTCTCGTACTGTAAAAAAACACTGTTTATTTTCACATCATGGCAATTCACAAGGTGAATGACTTTGCTTGGTACTACACTAATAAAACATTCATTGCACATGGAAGGGAATTACTACTTTCAATATATGTATTCAAATTGAAATAGCTAGAAATGAAGATAGAACGTTTATCCAGATTGCAGTCAATATGATGTGTGTGTGTTGTCTCCTCCTCAGTATCAGTGAACAGCGAGACCTGGCCCCAGTCATAGCCGTGGCTAAAATCATCATAGAGCTCCCCCTGGCTGTCAGTGGGTAAGTCACACCCTCATATCACTGGTGTGTCAAACTAATTTTGCCCACGGTGGCCACATTCAGTACAGTGAGTCAGTAGGTCAATACACATTCATTGATTTGATTTATTTAATCCAGGATAGTGACAGTCCACTCTGTAACACTTGCTGCTGTTTTCAAGGAGTCCTGAGATCCATAAAAACAGTTAACACTCCTGAGTGGCGCAGTGGTCTAAGGCACTGCATCGCAGTGCTAACTGTGCCACTAGAGATCCTGGTTCAAATCCAGGCTCTGTCGCCGCCGGCCGCGACCGGGAGACTCATGGGCGGCGCACAATTGGCCCAGCGTCGTCCAGGGTAGGGGAGGGAATGGCCGGCAGGGATGTAGCTCAGTTGATAGAGCATGGCGTTTGCAACGCCAGGGTTGTGGGTTTGATTCCCACGGGGGGCCAGTATAAAAAAATATGTATTCACTAACTGTAAGTCGCTCTGGATAAGAGCGTCTGCTAAATGACTAAAATGTAATGTAAATGTTAACAGTGGTACCATAAGGCTCTGTCCAGCTGTCCACTGACCCTACCTGTCTGTCTCTGTGTTGTTTCAGGCTGGCCAGACCCCACCAGCTGTTCTTCAGTGGGGCTGTGAAGGGGGAGAGCGCCATGGAGACTCTGGACGATGTGGGGAGTGCTGTGGAGTTTGAGTTTATGGTGAGAGAAGAAGAGAGGAGTCAAAAGACGATGTAGCATGATAATGTAGCATTAAAATGTAGCATGCTAATGTAGCACAGGGATATACAGTATTTCTAAGGCTGTGAACCTTGGAAGATATACGATGAAAAGCTATGCAGTGTTGTGAAGAGAGCAATATATGAATATTTTGATGTGTTTTTTTTTATCATTGATCATGTTTCATTCGGTTAACTATTCAGTCCTTCATGTTTTAATCAGGTGACCAACACCGGGCCGTCCCTGCAGACGCTAGGCTCCGCCTTCCTCAACATCATGTGGCCTCACGAGCTGTCCAATGGGAAGTGGCTCCTGTACCCCACTTCTCTCCACTTCCATGGCCATCCAGAAACACCCTGTACCCCGCACACCTCCCTCAACCCACGCAAGTTCACCCACAGCTCTCCTTCTGACGACCAGCCACAGGCTGCAGGCCTGAAGGTAGGCTTTTAGTTGTCTTGAGCCATAAGGGGTTCCATAAATGGAGATATTGTCCAGAAATAACCACATTGGACAAAAAGTGTACACCTCCCCACACCCATGAGCTAAAGCATAATTATATTGTTTGCCTAAAACTAAGTATTTTGTTGTTTCATGAGATTTATTTGATCTCTGCTTCCTATCCCTGTGAGCAGGCCAGGAGGAAGGGGCGGTCCCACCCAGAAGAGGAAGGGCATGTGATGACCAAGGGCAGTCTGGGTAGGACCACGCCTGCTGTGGCCGCCTCAGAGAGACGCAAGTCACTCAAACTGGTGAGAGAGAGGGAGAGAGATGGCAGAGAAACAGAGGGACAGGGAACAAGAGGGATTACAATGGGGTTGTAACCAGTGTTGGGGAATCTACTCCGACAATATAGTTTACCAAGTTACCAGTTACTTCACACTGGAAGAAGTTAAGCAACACTAAAGCTACGCTGAAGAAAATACAGTTTACTTAACTAAAGCAACTTTGTGATATATTATCATATCTAAATCTGAAACGTCATAGACTACAAATCGCAAGAACAGATCACTCTGGAGACAGATTTGAACAGAATGTGTAATTTATCCTATTAACCACATAAACAGAAGTGAGAATTATAGGCAGGTCTGATGCCGAAAAATAAAGGAAATTCTGGCCTACTTCACCCATATTTTCTCTTCTTTTTGCAAAAAAAGTGTGTGTAGTTCCAATAGTTAGCTACACCACTACATGGCTATAAAGTAATTAACTAACACTGTGAAACACTACCAAGAGTTGAATTTAGTTCAACTGCCACCAAGCTACTGTAAAATCTAGTTAAATTACTAGTTGAACTACATGTAGTTCACCACTCTCCAACACTGGTTGTAATCAAGCCAGCACCACAGAAAACATCACATAGCTCACGTGCTGCAAACATGCCCTAGAGCCCTGCATCTCAGCGCATCCATACTGTGAGTTTGATTGAATACCAGCCCAGCTATTCTCATCGATGGTCTTCCCAACCCTCTGTGTGTGTGTAGGACTGTCTGCTGGGTTCAGCGCGCTGTGTGCTGTTCCAGTGTCCTCTCTACAGCTTCTCTGGCTCAGCTGTCCTCAAGATCCAGGGACGCCTTTGGAACAGCACCTTCCTGGAGGTAAAACACCACGTCACCTATCGCATTGTGTTGTTACATTTACATTTTTACATTTACGTCATTTAGCAGACGCTCTTATCCAGAGCGACTTACAAATAGGACGTGTTATGTGGTAATAGCAAAGACTACCATTCCCATGACGCAATTGGCCCCACACAACACGTGACGTCACAGCGCCTTCCTGAAGGTAAAACAAACAAACACGTCACATTACATTTCTGTTTTAGTCATTTAGCAGACACTCTTATCCAGAGCGACTTACAGTAGTGCATTCATTTTAACATAGCTGGTGAGACTACATATCCCAATCGTAGCAAGTACATTTTCCCTCAACAAAATATTTATCAGCAAAGTCAGTACTAATAGGAATAAACAAGTGCTTTTTGAGCTTATAGCTTATAGATAGATATAACCTGCTCTCACGTATTGTGTTATGTGTTTTAACATAGACTACTGTTCCCATAAAGCAATGCACAATGCCATAACTTGTGGTGGTTGATAGAATTGTATGGCCTTGTATGACTACACAATGATGCACTTTGCTAGATGAAGCATCTGGTTATTAAAAGTAGTAATCCTGCGCCTGGTTTCATCAATGAACAAACACAACACTACCACTCAACGACACTCAACCTCTCAACAGTGGCCATTGCTCTCTGTCACAGCTCCAACCTTTATGTCTCTGCTTGGCACGTTTTCCTGAAGTACCACTTAATGCAAGTGCATGTTAACAGTAGCATTTGTATCGATGAAACAGTAACTGTGAAAGGGCATTATGAAGGAGTGAGAGCAATCACAGACTGTAACTACAAAGGCAACACGAGGGCGGGCGGAACAGGAGGGACCCTTTGCATTGTACTTTGACAATGTATTAATCAGCATAAGCCGTCATTATCCGTGTTCCGTGTCATTCATTGTTATAAAACAATGAGGATAAGTCATAGGAGTTGGCTAAAGCACAGACTGATCTCGGTCTCTTTCCAGGCTAACCTATTATTGATCATCTCATATAAATATATAATTGATAATGTCATTGATAATGTTTGGCCAGTGTAATCTCCTCTCCCTAGTAAATGTCTGTGTTGATGAGGTCTTCTCTGCTTCTGCTTGCTCTTTGGGGTCTAGGCTGGGCTGCTTTAAAGCACATTGTGCCAAGACAAGTACTGATGTTTAAAGGGCTTTATGTAAACCTCTGATGGATACATCATTTATTGATGAGTTCTCTTGCCGTCAGGAGTTTCCTTCTGACCATGTTCTGGAGATGCTGGTCAGAGGCTCTCTAATCTCCTTCACCTAGTAAAGACTAGTGTTTCTCCTCTCCTCTCCTCTCCTCTCCTCTCCTCTCTCCTCTCCCTCCTCCCTCTCCTCTCCCTCTCCTCTCCTCTCCCTCTCTCCTCTCTCCTCTCCCTCTCCTCTCCTCTCCTCTCCTCTCCCTCTCCTCTCCCTCTCCTCTCCTCTCTCTCTCTCTCTCTCTCTCTCTCTCTCTCTCTCTCTCTCTCTCTCTCTCTCTCTCTCTCTCTCTCTCTCTCTCTCTCTCTCTCTCTCTCTCCCTCTCCCTCTCCCTCTCCCTCTCCCTCTCCCTCTCTCTCTCTCTCTCTCTCTCTCTCTCTCTCTCTCTCTCTCTCTCTCTCTCTCTCTCTCTCTCTCTCTCTCTCTCTCTCTCTCTCTCTCTCTCTCTCTCTCTCTCTCTCTCTCTCTCTCAGGAGTTCCAATCAGTCAGTGCTCTGGAGCTGCTGGTTAGAGCCAACATCACAGTCAAGTCCAGCATCAAACACCTGGTGCTGAGGGATGCTGCCGCACAGGTAACACACACACACACACACACACACACACTGAGAGACACACACACACACACACTCAGAAACTCACACTCTTAACTATTAACATGAATAACTAGAGCTATGAGTATTTCCTGACCATATGACCTGACCAGGAAAAGACTATGGGCTCTAACTACTAGTGACACATACACAGTAAAGACAAGACACTTCACAATAAAGCACTCATTGCTTTATATTGCTGTGTTTTCCCTGTAGGTCCCAGTGATGATTTACCCAGAGATTGGTCTGACTGCCCAGTACTGGATCCCCTGGTGGTGGGTCCTCATAGCCATCCTGGCTGGTATCCTGGTGCTGGCTCTGCTGGTCTGCATCCTCTGGAAGGTACCAACACCTAGTATAACCCATAATAAACACCTCTATTACTGTTCCTACATACCTCTATTATACTGGTGCTGGCTCTGCTGGCATGCATACCGTAGAAGATACAACACACATCAAATGACTTAGTTACTGTACCTACATACACTATATATAAAAAGTATGTGGATACCCATTCAAATTAGTGGATTTGGCTATTTCAGCCACACCCGTTGCTGACAGGTGTATAAAATCGAGCACACAGCCATGCAATCTCCATAGAAAAAGATTGGCAGTAGAATGGCCTTACTGAAGAGCTCAGTGATTTTCAACGTGGCACGTCATAGGATGTCACCTTTCCAACAAGTCAGTTCATCAAATTTCTGCCCTGCTAGAGCTGCCCCGGTCAACTGTAAGTGCTGTTGTTGTGAAGTGGAAACGTCTATGAGCAACATTGGCTCAGCCGCGAAGTGGTAGGCCACACAAGCTCACAGAACGGGACCACCAAGTGCTGAAGCGTGTAGCGCGTAAAAATCGTCTGTCCTCGGTTGCAACACACACTACTAAGTTCCAAACTGCCTCTGGAAGAAACGTCAGCACAAGAACTGTTCATCGGGAACTTCATGAAATGGGATCTTAGCCTAAGATCACCATATGCAATGCCAAGTGTCGGCTAGAATGGTGTAAAGCTCGCCGCCATTGGACTCTAGAGCAGTGGAAACGCGTTCTCTGGAGTGATGAATCACGTTTCACCATCTGTCAGTCCGACGGACGAATCTGGGTTTGGCGGATGCCAGGAGAACGCTGCCTGCCTGAATACATAGTGCCAACTGTAAAGTTTGGTGGAGGAGGAGTAATGGTCTTGGGGTGTTTTTCATGGTTCATGCTAGGCCCCTTAGTTCCAATGAACGAAAATCTTAACGCTACAGCATACAATGACATTCTAGACGATTCTGTGCATCCAACTTTGTGGCAACAGTTTGGGGAAGGCCCTTTCCTGTTTCAGCATGACAATGCCCCCGTGCACAATGTGAGGTCCTTACAAAAATGGTTTGTCGAGATTGGTGTGGAAGAACATGACTGGCCTCCACAGAGCCCTGACCTCAACCCCATCAAACACCTTTGGGATGAATTAGAACGCCGACTGCAAGCCAGGTCTAATCGCGCAACATCAGTGCCCGACCTCACTAATGCTCAAGGGGCTGAATGGAAGCAAGTCCCCGCAGCAATGATCCAACATCTAGTGGAAAGCCTTCCCAGAAGAGTGGAGGCTGTTATAGCAGCAAAGGGGGGACCAACTCCATATTAATGCCCATTGTTATGGAATGAGATGTTGGACGAGCAGGTGTCCACATACGTTTGGTCATGTAGAGTATCTCTATTACCCTGGCTGGTATCCTGCTGGCTCTGCTGGCTCTGCTGGTCTGCATCCTCTGGAAGGTACCAACACCTAGAATAACCTATAATAAACATAGGTTCCTACATATCTCTATTATACTGCTGCTGGCTCTGCTGGCCCGCATCCTTTGGAAGGTACCAACACCTAGTATTACTGATTTATTGTCACATCCACCAGATAGTTTAAATAAAACATGATTTATTGTCATATCCACCAGATAGTTTAAATAAAACATGATTTATTGTCACACCCACCAGATAGTTTAAATAAAACATGATTTACTGTCACATCCCCCAGATAGTTTAAATAAAACATTATTTATTGTCACATCCACCATGCAGATAGCTGCAGTGAAATGTGTTGTTTTACAAAAAAAGATACATCAGCCAATTTCCATTATTCTCTTATCATTCAATTTCTTTGATATTACCATCTAGTCCATCTCTCCTCCTCTCTCTTCTCTAGTCCATCTCTCTGCTCGCTCCTCTAGTCCATCTCTCTGCTCTATTCTCTAGTCCGTCTCTCTGCTCTATCCTCTAGTCCATCTCTCTCCTCTCTCTTCTCTAGTCCATCTCTCCTCCTCTCTCTTCTCTAGTCCATCTCTCCTCCTCTCTTTCCTCTAGTCCATCTCTCCTCCTCTCTTTCCTCTAGTCCATCTCTCTGCTCTATTCTCTAGTCCATCTCTCCTCCTCTCTTTCCTCTAGTCCATCTCTCTGCTCTATTCTCTAGTCCATCTCTCCTCCTCTCTTTCCTCTAGTCCATCTCTCCTCCTCTCTTTCCTCTAGTCCATCTCTCTGCTCTATTCTCTAGTCCATCTCTCCTCCTCTCTTTCCTCTAGTCCATCTCTCTGCTCTATTCTCTAGTCCATCTCTCCTCCTCTCTCTTCTCTAGTCCATCTCTCCTCCTCTCTCTTCTCTAGTCCATCTCTCCTCCTCTCTCTTCTCTAGTCCATCTCTCCTCCTCTCTTTCCTCTAGTCCATCTCTCCTCCTCTCTTTCCTCTAGTCCATCTCTCTGCTCTATTCTCTAGTCCATCTCTCTGCTCTATTCTCTAGTCCATCTCTATGCTCTATTCTCTAGTCCATCTCTATGCTCTATTCTCTAGTCCATCTCTATGCTCTCTCCTCTAGTCCATCTCTCCTCCTCTCTTTCCTCTAGTCCATCTCTATGCTCTCTCCTCTAGTCCATATCTATGCTCTCTCCTCTAGTCCATCTCTCTGCTCTATTCTCTAGTCCATCTCAGCTCCTCTCTCTTCTCTAGTCCATCTCTCTGCTCTCTCCTCTAGCCCATCTCTCTGCTCTCTCCTCTAGCCCATCTCTCTGCTCTCTCCTCTAGCCCATCTCTCTGCTCTCTCTTCTCTAGTACATCTATCCTCCTCTCTCTTCTCTAGTCCATCTCTCCTCCCCTCTCTTCTCTAGTCCATCTCTCTCCTCTCTCTTCTCTAATCCATCTCTCCTCTTCTTTACTTACATTCCAACTGCGCTCTCTCTCTCTCTCTCTCTCTCTCTCTCTCTCTCTCTCCCTCTCTTCCTCCTTCCCTTCACATCTCTGTTGTAACTCCCTCTCCTCCTTCTCCTCCCTCCCCAGTGTGGGTTCTTCAAGCGTACAGAGCGCCGCCCGCAGTACGAAACAGAGTACTACCGCGCCCACATGCATGCTCAGCCCTCTGAGGTTGAGAAGCAGGCGTCAGACCAATAGGTTCCTGCCCTCTCGTCTCTCCAAGTGGTAAAGCCATGCACCCTGGCTTGCTCTGCACAATGGCTTGCTCTGGACCTTGGCCTGCTCTGCACTGGCCTGCCAGTGCTGTGACTTTGCCTGAGTTGTTATCTGTAAACCTTTGTATACCTGAAACAAGTTCATCCTGGCGTTGTAGGAGGTTGTGTACATGTTCTCTTCCTTATGAGATTGTCCTTCCTGTTCTATTCATGAATAATCTCATTTCATCTGGTCACACGTCACCTGATTAGATTAGGTTAGAATGCCAGAATGAATTTGTTCCTTGTTTCTCACAAAATGGTGGTGCAGGAGTGTGTTGACAGCATAAGGTTATTATGCTGTGTGGTGTGTTTACTTTGCTTGTTGTGTGTCACCTGTTTTATTCAAACTTTACGCAAATCACCTGGATGTTTTTGGCTTTTGTGGCACATGCACAATGTTTCAGAATCAGCAACCAAAATGTTTCCTTGGGTTAAACAGCAACATCAACCTAGTCTCTCTCTCTCTCTCTCTCTCTCTCTCTCTCTCTCTCTCTCTCTCTCTCTCTCTCTCTCCTCCCTCGCTCTCTCCCACAGTGTGGTTTCTTCCGTCGGGTCCAGTATGAAGATAAAGTGCCTCAATACCATGCGGTGAAGATCCCCCGTCAAGACCGGCCCCAGTTCCAGCAGAAGGCAGGGATCCTCCAGAAGAAGGAGTGGGCCACACACTGGAGCGATGGAAGCTCCTGAACAACAACAACAAACAAGGAGTAGAATAAGAACAACAAACAGCCATTCAACCCTATGACACTCACTAACTCTGCAGTGGAACAAACGTGTGCAGACAGACTGACCGTGTCACAACAGTGTTGTGCACATTGAGGCTATGTCCTGATTCTTCACCCTTCTTCTGAAGTGTGCACGTGCACACTTCCCGTCATGGATTTATCAATGGTGAAAGCTCACCCAAGCCAATGCTATTCTACTGTATTCTACTGTATTCTACTGTATTCTACTTTTAAAATGACTGGATCAATATTCTGGACTGCTACTGCTACTGCTGACTGACTGACTATCTGACTGACTATCTGACTGACTGACTATCTGACTGACTGACTATCTGACTGACTGACTATCTGACTGACTGACTATCTGACTGACTGACTGACTATCTGACTGACTGACTATCTGACTGACTGACTATCTGACTGACTGACTATCTGACTGACTGACTGACTATCTGACTGACTGACTATCTGACTGACTGACTATCTGACTGACTGACTATCTGACTGACTGACTATCTGACTGACTGACTGACTATCTGACTGACTGACTATCTGACTGACTGACTATCTGACTGACTGACTATCTGACTGACTATCTGACTGACTATCTGACTGACTGACTAACTAACTGGGGAGAATCTATATATACTATGCCTTGCATTGGTGTTTTACTGACTGTAATACTGCACACAGACTTCTGACTAGACCAATACTTATCTATCAGATTGATCAATACATATACAGTGGGGGAAAAAAGTATTTAGTCAGCCACCAATTGTGCAAGTTCTCCCACTTAAAAAAGATGAGAGAGGCCTGTAATTTTCATCATAGGTACACGTCAACCATGACAGACAAAACGAGAAAAAAATATCCAGAAAATCACATTGTAGGATTTTTTATGAATTTATTTGCAAATTATGGTGGAAAATAAGTATTTGGTCAATAACAAAAGTTTCTCAATACTTTGTTATATACCCTTTGTTGGCAATGACACAGGTCAAACGTTTTCTGTAAGTCTTCACAAGGTTTTCACACACTGTTGCTGGTATTTTGGCCCATTCCTCCATGCAGATCTCCTCTAGAGCAGTGATGTTTTGGGGCTGTCGCTGGGCAACACAGACTTTCAACTCCCTCCAAAGATTTTCTATGGGGTTGAGATCTGGAGACTGGCTAGGCCACTCCAGGACCTTGAAATGCTTCTTACGAAGCCACTCCTTCGTTGCCCGGGCGGTGTGTTTGGGATCATTGTCATGCTGAAAGACCCAGCCATGTTTCATCTTCAATGCCCTTGCTGATGGAAGGAGGTTTTCACTCAAAATCTCACGATACATGGCCCCATTAATTCTTTCCTTTACACGGTCAGTCGTCCTGGTCCCTTTGCAGAAAAACAGCCCCAAAGCAGGATGTTTCCACCCCCATGCTTCACAGTAGGTATGGTGTTCTTTGGATGCAACTCAGCATTCTTTGTCCTCCAAACACGACGAGTTGAGTTTTTACCAAAAAGTTCTATTTTGGTTTCATCTGACCATATGACATTCTCCCAATCCTCTTCTGGATCATCCAAATGCACTCTAGCAAACTTCAGACAGGCCTGGACATGTACTGGCTTAAGCAGGGGGGGACACGTCTGGCACTGCAGGATTTGAGTCCCTGGCAGCTTAGTGTGTTACTGATGGTAGGCTTTGTTACTTTGGTCCCAGCTCTCTGCAGGTCATTCACTAGGTCCCCGTGTGGTTCTGGGATTTTTGCTCACCGTTCCTGTGATCATTTTGACCCCACGGGGTGAGATCTTGCGTGGAGCCCCAGATCGAGGGAGATTATCAGTGGTCTTGTATGTCTTCCATTTCCCAATAATTGCTCCCACAGTTGATTTCTTCAAACCAAGCTGCTTACCTATTGCAGATTCAGTCTTTCCAGCCTGGTGCAGGTCTACAATTTTGTTTCTGGTGTCCTTTGACAGCTCTTTGGTCTTGGCCATAGTGGAGTTTGGAGTGTGACTGTTTGAGGTTGTGGACAGGTGTCTTTTATACTGATAACAAGTTCAAACAGGTGCCATTAATACAGGTAATGAGTGGAGGACAGAGGAGCATCTTAAAGAAGTAGTTACAGGTCTGTGAGAGCCAGAAATCTTGCTTGTTTGTAGGTGACCAAATACTTATTTTCCACCATAATTTGCAAATAAATTCATTAAAAATCCTACAATGTGATTTTCTGGATTTTTTTTCCTCAATTTGTCTGTCATGGTTGACGTGTACCTATGATGAAAATTACAGGCCTCTCTCATCTTTTTAAGTGGGAGAACTTGCACAATTGGTGGCTGACTAAATACTTTTTTCCCCCACTGTAGATAGACTGAGCACTGACACTCAAATGGACTTTTACTACTGACAGGCATCAATATTCACTGATCTTTTCTGATAGGCTAATAGATCAACACACACACTTATTTCAAAGCCACTGCCTATGACTCGGACTGCTTCTTGCCTTAACTACTGTACTGTAAGATCGAAAAGGGCAAAGAAAAATGATGTTTATATATTATTGTTTAGCATTTTAATTTTAGTTACTGTAATACTACTGTTGGTACAACGTTAGAATGAAACAATCTGACAACACCAGCTCCCATTTAGAGAAGATTGACCATTTGGTACCTAATGAATACCGCCCAGCCTTCTGCCTGTTCACTGCTATGGCCATAACATTGTGATCAGTTGAATTGATTGTGTTGTAGCTAATTCAAGGACTGTGTCCTCTAGAGAGCTTAGGCTTTTGTTTTGTGTCGGTCGGCTGTGAGGAACAGCCATTGAGGAATTCACAATAACAATCCATCACCTTTGATGATCTTGAAGGAAACAACTTCAACATAGGAAACGACAATATCAACAGCCACAGCTCATGGTAGGAGATATTAGATCCAAACAAACAAAGTTTATATTTGTGGTTGAGTACCACATTGTTCAGGTACTTCACATATCCCCCTGCAGCCCCCTAGATGTCCTCAATAATTTGAAACCCTGATGGGAAAGATGATTGTAAATAATAATTTATTACAGTTTGTATTTACATAAAAGTGCCTTATGGCTTAATTCAAAAAGAGAGAGAATGAGTTGGTAGGAAGAGGATGAAAACTAACTTTGGAGCTACTGAAGGTTTACCGAAGGTTTGCTGAAGGTTTGCTGAAGGTTTGCTGAAGGTTTACCGAAGGTTTGCTGAAGGTTTGCTGAAGGTTAAGGTACATAATTCGTAGAGTGTTTCAGGACCCAGTTTAAAACCTATATGTAGGGCCTGGATTTTTCTCTGGTCAGGTTACGTGGTCCAGAGAAACTCCTGGCCCTATCACCCCTGAAGCGAATGGATATGAGAAGAGCCCTGTACACACAATGAATATACAGCCCTGTACACACAATGAATATACAGCCCTGTACACACAATGAATATATACGGCCCTGTACACACAATGAATATACGTCCCTGGTGTCTACAGGGCCATGAGCATGCAGAGTCAACGTTGTGATTTAGATATTGCTGGACAATCTTGTAATAGCATGAAAGAATATCGGTGTTGTTCAGATGTTATTATTTTTTTGTCATGATTTTATTTATTTGTTTTACCATTGTAAATAACAACAAAAGTCAAAGACTAATTAAATGAATTTAGTTTGAGAATCGACTGGGTTTGGTCTTGGTATTTCCGTTAAAATGCCAGAACTTGCATAATGTCTTGTGGACACTAGATGGCGATAACACACTCTGGTTTGGCTTGGAAAGAGAGATGTACTGTATACAAATTTACATTTTAGCAGACGCTCTTATCCAGAGCGACGTACAGTTAGTGAGTGCATACATTTTTCATACTTTTTATCATACTGGCCCCCCGTGGGAATCGAACCCACAACCCTGGCGTTGCAAGCACCATGCTCTACCAACTGAGCTACAGGAGGCCTACTGAGCTACACAAATCTCAAGAATACTTTAAAATGTTTGTAAAAACTGTTCATATAGAAGAAAACATTGTTTAGAGAATGTATGCAGAGTTATCCTTATTTACAATAAATGGTACATCCAAAAGGATGAAAGGATATGCTTTTTGTAATTGTAGACAGTCTGAACTGTATATAGCACTGACAGACAGTAGGCTTTTGTTCCTGTTATATTGGTTAAATAGAATTGGCTGCATGGTTCAACGCACAGATACAAAAATTGCCATTGTATGTTGATATGTTTTGGTATGTTCTGGTATGTTCTGAATATGTTTTAATTTAACTTTTATTTAACCAGTTTAGTCTCATTGAGATAAAAGTCAATTTTTCAATAGAGACCTGGACCATGACAGCAGCATGAACACATCAGTTTCAGACAAACAGGAATATGACATCAACCAGACTAAGATACGTCAGTATAACTAGCAGTAAAGAGCATGTACACGACACAAGTCAGAAAACATTAGGCTCTGTATGTGAGGCCCTCTACAGGGCCATTACAGTATCAAAACTACTTCAGTAAAACAAAACGCTTCCTTACATAAGGCAACGCCGACTAGTGACATCTGGTGACAACTAGAAACAGCTACATGACTCAATCTGTTAATCTATTTGACCTTTGAAATCCTCCAGGGACACCAAGTCCAGGAGTTTTAGGTTGGCTTTTGTTAACACAAAACAAGATGGATCTGAGGTTTTAAGTGTTTTCATTTCGAGCTAGAAGAGAGGATAGATAAAATGGCAGTTTTCCTAAAAATACTTATAAAGATGAATATATACCAGCAGAGTTCTCCCCAAAGAATGCAAGAGTGTCGCTGCGCCACCTTGTGGACTGGCTGTGGCACTACGTAATAATGATTATATATATATTTTTTTTTATTTTTATTAAATCAAATTGAAGCCAGGCACCACACACTAATAAGGTATTTGTTTTGCTCCAGATTGCAGGAAATGGCATTTACAGGTGTTAAAAAATGCAAATATCTCTGAGTCCAAAAGGGGCCACTGCCCCCCTCCAGGCCTCTCCTTTCCACCGTACTCAGCAGCACCACCTTGTTAACATAATTCTGGTGAAGAACCCTGTACCAGTGTTTGAATCTGCGTGTTGCTAGCTATGTCCACCTGACACCAACGTAAAGATCACTGTAATGATCACAAAGATGAGTCCTAATCCTAATCAGTGTGTGTGTGGATGGCAGGGAGAATTTTATTTGTATGTATTTTTTTGTAGCAGAGCTTCGACTGTTAAATGCACCTCAGCTGTAGCATAAAACAGTGGAAAGAGGCACGTCGCTAGCTGCCATTGTACCGGAGAACAAGCGCCCACGTGTGGACTATTCGGCCTCCCTATCTTTCCATCACAGTATAGACCCCCCAGCAAGGTCGGAGGAGTGCCGCGCCATAGTTCTGCCCCTGCCTGCTATGAGAGTGAGTGAGTGAGTGAGTGAGCCAGCCAGCCAGCCAGCCAGCCAGCGCTTTAGCCAGCCCGTTATCCCGTCGCAACCCAAACCTGTGGCTGCATCACTGCCTGGTATGGCAATAGCACCGCCCTCGATCGCATGGCGCTACAGAGGGTGGTGCACACACATACATACACACACACATTTACATTACATTTACGTCATTTAGCAGACGCTCTTATCCAGAGCGACTTACAAATTGGTGCATTCACCTTATAGCCAGTGGGATAACCACTTTACAATGTTTTTTTTTTTTGGGGGTAGAAGGATTACTTTATCCACACACACATACACACACACACACACCGATAAATAATCCCATCAGCACTGTCAGTCATCCTCACAAAGAGTCACCGGGTAAGAAGAACATGACAAATAGGTCCCACTGTTGGACAGTTGCTGTCCATTGGAGTGCTGCGATTGGTTTCCCGAAATTCTGGGGCGGGGCTTAGCGAAGGCTCAATTGTTACTGTCCATCACCTTTCATTGTGATACCTACTGTATAGGCAGAGAGGGTTTACTCTGCCCAAAATCTGTCCACGTTAAGCAGATCATTAATTATTAAGCAAGTGAAGAATTGCTATTTTGATACGTGAGGCTTATTTGATCTAATAGAAGTTCCGTAATGTTTAGGTTGTTACGCGTGTACTGACATATGTTTGATGCACTTGACATCCCGCCAACTTTGACAAAAAAACACTTTATATCGGAGTTGTCCCTATTGAAATTCGAGACGGTCTATGCATATTCATGAGGCTAGCATAGCATCTCATTCTCCATTGAATACAGGCGGGTTGACGTCAACACCTCTCATCTAATATTTAAAAAAGTATTCAAATAACGAGATGTATCCACCAATCCAAAGAGAGCAATAGGCGGGAGCTTGACGGCCCGCTGTTCAGCTCTGTGGACCACGAATCCCGTTGTTAGTGCGGACACACAAGCATCTCATCATTATATCCAGTATCTCTGCTATAGGCTGATTTTTCCTGGCCGTGACCCCAGTCTCTCAGGGGGAGTTGGGATATGTAAAGAAAATTACATTTCCAATTCACACATACGTAAAATACACATGTGTACATGTGTGAAATAGGACAAATATAAGCACCACCAAATTATTATTATTATAACTGAATATTCCTGTAGACAACTGGGTGAAATTCTGAAAGTAAGTTGTGAATGGATGTGAATCCATTTGAAATTATTTATCTGTTTAATAACCCTGTTAGAGTTGTGTATAGGCCCTTCGAGGCCCCATAATGCACATTTCCTTTCTGTGTGTGTGTGTGTGTGTGTGTTTGTTTGTGTGTGTGTGTGTGTGTGTGTGTGTGTGTGTGTGTTCGTGTGTGTGTGTCTGTTGGCCCTCAGAGCCACATAATGCACATCTGCCTCCCCACCAAATGGACTTCTGGGCCACCATCACATTAAGTGGTAGCCTAACAACACCACTGTCACTACAGCGGTTCCCTGGTCCCCTGACCCACTGACCGTCCATATGACCCATTTCCTGAGGCTCCTGAGGCCCAGGAAGCACTGAGCGTGTGGGGGTTATATGAGACCAGCTATATGCACCTATCATCCACGTTAGGGCAGCTGGGCTCCACAGGAATGAGACCATCTCCGCCTGCAGACTTACACCAGAAGAGAAGACGACACAGTGATACCAGCAGGTGTGATTTTGCTCTGTCCTCCGTTCATTCATCCTATTGGCTTTGGTTTGATCTTTTTATCCTTCTCTTACTGGGTAATTGATCTAAATGTTCTATCTATACCTGTTGGTTTCATTCCGACAGGTGTGAGGTCCGTCCTCTGTCCGTCCTCCATCCATCCAACCTCCAACCTCCACACCTCCCACCCAGAGAAGAGAGCGTGAACGTGGACAGGGCACTGTGGGTGGTCCTGGTGGGTCATCTACATCTGGGTCTGGTCCTAGCCATGGCTTGGGGTGGGTCAGTGTCTGCAGGAGGAGGGGGGCGGGGTCTATCTAGAGAGCAACAACCTGCCGGGGGACTCAGGAGAGGTGCTGGCACTGGTAAGACTGACCATTACTTCAAAAGAAAAGAGCTCTGACGAAGGCCAAGAGACAGATCGTAAGCTTACTGGTATACCAACCATTAAATAATATAATAAATAATATGCCATTTAGCAGACGCTTTTATCCAAAGCGACTTACAGTCATGCGTGCATACATTTTTGTGTATGGGTGGTCCCGGGGATCGAACCCACTACCTTGGCGTTACAAGCGCCGTGCTCTACCAGCTGAGCTACAGAGGACCACTATTAAGAGCAGTAATCGTACTATTCCCACGAACCTGCAACAAGATAACTCAATGGATTTTTATTTGTATAAATGATGATGGCAAAACAAGTCTGGTGAGCTTGCCTCATAGTAGATAAATATGGTAGATACATATTTTGGTAGCCTGGTCCTAGATGTCTTTGTGCTGTATAGCTGACTCCTGACAACCACCATAGGACTTGGCAAGACAGCACAAACACATATGCGACCAACTTAGTTTTTTGTCTGCCGTAGCCCATGCAGAATCTAGATTTGAATGACTAGAGATGACAGTTAATAGAAGTGTACCATCGAACCAATCAAAGAGCCTGTCACCCCACTAATCCGTGCTTTGGTCTGGGCTAACATGAAGGACCAATGGTAATGTGAGTGGTAGTGGGTTCAGATAGTGTACGTGTAATAAGGCTCTGCTCTGTAGTAATCTATATTTCAAGGTCCTACTCTGAGTGCTCACTGTGACAGACTAGCTATAGCCTAGCTGAGAGCCTCAGGCTGAGGCAGGGAATCTGGGTTGCTCTGAAAATGTAGTGCTTGAGTGCAGTTAGCCTCAGTTAGCCTCTCTCTCTGCTTTTCAGTGAAGGTGCCTTTTATCTGAATAAATTATATTCATAGAAATGTACTTACCACGACTGTGACGTGTGGTTGTCTCACCTAGTTATCTTAAGATAAATGCACTAACTGTAAGTCGGTCTGGATAAGAGCATCTGCTAAATGACAAAAATGTAAATGTAGACATTGATGTAAATGTAAATATAGATGTTGATGTAAATGTACATGTAAATGTACATGTAGATGTAAATTAGATGTAAATGTAGATGTAAATTTGATGTAAATGTAGATGTAAATATAAATGAGATGTAAATGTAAATGTAGATGTAGATGTAAATTAGATGTACATGTATTTAATGTTGCTCTCTAGTACATGCACTATTTTATGGTAATTGAGGGAATGCATCTTGTATAGCTCATCGTTGGAATTAAACCAATATTATATAGAGAGAATATATTAGAATATACTTGTATTACCCAATAAGCAAGGGTTACAAATAAAGCCATAGCCCTTCAGAAATCCAACATTGGTCTCCTGCTCACCAATGGTAGGAGAGTGAGTATGTGGGGGTTAAAGCTGGAATGCTGTTTAAACTGCCACGGCCGTTTGTGATATTACAACAACAAAGAAGTCACTGCAAACAACAAACACTGTTTTTTTCGCTCGTGGACATCATTGCACGTGTGATAAAACAGCAGAATATGTAATGCATTTTTTCACCACGTTGGGCGACGTTCCTCACCTTCCGCTTCGTCAACAAAACAATAACGACGGCTGTGGGGTGGACAGTGACGCTGTTTCCCCTACTACGGATTCCATCTTTAAGTCCTGTTGTGCATGTTTGACAGGATGGTGAGGACGTGGGAGGGATTAATGAGCTGGGCAACCGTCTCCTGGCAGCTGTGATTCGCTCTCTTCTCCAGGGATTGCAGAGAAACGCCAGGAACCCTTCTGTTCTCCACCAGCCTCAGAGGGGAGTGTGTGTGTGTGAGTGTGTACTTTGTAACATAGATAGTAACTGTCACCTCACAGCAAAATCACAGAATTACACAATTACAGAATTAAGTAAATAATGCACATTTAAAAATGGTCTGGTCTCCAGCTCCCTTCAACAGCCTTTAGTGCTGGGTTGTCATCCTTTATGCAAGCAATGACAACAAACAGCAGTGTATCGATCACATAGTAAGCAAGTGGGAATAGTAATGTGTGAATAGTAAAGTGTGAATAGTAATGTGTGAATAGTAATGTTCGTTTTGTTTTGTCACGCCTACCAGTGGTTTTCCCCTTGCTCCTGTCTTTCTCAAGTTCCTGTTTTCTAGTTTTCCCAGTTTTGACCATTCTGCCTGCCCTGACCCTGAGCCTGCCTGCCGTTCTGTACCTAGACACACCACCCTGGATTATTGACCTCTGCCTGCCCTGACCTTGAGACTGCCTGCCGCTCTGTACCTTTTGGACTCTGATCTGGATTACTGACCTCTGCCTGCCCTTGACCTGTCGTTTGCCTGCCCCCCTGTTTTTGTAATAAACTTTTGTTACTTCGACACTGTCTGCATCTGGGTCTTCTCCCGAAATGTGATATAAATAGATAAAAGACAGAATTATAAGAAAGGATCATTATTAAAATAATACATCTTCAAATATAAGGAAATGGAACACAACAGTACTTAAAAGTCTGAAAATAGGTAGGGATCAACATGGTAGAGATAAATACACAGCACACAGAGGACTTAGAAGGCACGGTATGTTGGTATGTGTGGGTGTATTGTGATGGAAGGTGGGGTGTGTGTTTGTGTATGGTAAAGTGTGGAGTTAAGTGAGTGAAAAAGGAAAATGGTTGCAAATGCCAGAGCCCATGTGTGTTTTGGGAGCAGGAGTTGTGACAGAGAGAGCTTTCAATTTTGTGCAGATATGGGATATACAGTGGGGAGAACAAGTATTTGATACACTGCCGATTTTGAAGGTTTTCCTACTTACAAAGCATGTAGAGGTCTGTAATTTTTATCATAGGTACACTTCAACTGTGAGAGACGGAATCTAAAACAAAAATCCAGAAAATCACATTGTATGATTTGTAAGTAATTAAATTGCATTTTATTGCATGACATAAGTATTTGATACATCAGAAAAGCAGAACTTAATATTTGGTACAGAAACCTTTGTTTGCAATTACAGAGATCATACGTTTCCTGTAGGTCTTGACCAGGTTTGCACACACTGCAGCAGGGATTTTGGCCCACTCCTCCATACAGACCTTCTCCAGATCCTTCAGGTTTCGGGGCTGTCGCTGGGCAATACGGACTTTCAGCTCCCTCCAAAGATTTTCTATTGGGTTCAGGTCTGGAGACTGGCTAGGCCACTCCAGGACCTTGAGATGCTTCTTACGGAGCCACTCCTTAGTTGCCCTGGCTGTGTGTTTCGGGTCGTTGTCATGCTGGAAGTCCCATCCACGACCCATCTTCAATGCTCTTACTGAGGGAAGGAGGTTGTTGGCCAAGATCTCGCGATACATGGCCCCATCCATCCTCCCCTCAATATGGTGCAGTCGTCCTGTCCCCTTTGCAGAAAAGCATCCCCAAAGAATGATGTTTCCACCTCCATGCTTCAAGGTTGGGATGGTGTTCTTGGGGTTGTACTCATCCTTCTTCTTCCTCCAAACACGGCGAATGGAGTTTAGACCAAAAAGCTCTATTTTTGTCTCATCAGACCACATGACCTTCTCCCATTCCTCCTCTGGATCATCCAGATGGTCATTGGCAAACTTCAGACGGGCCTGGACATGCGCTGGCTTGAGCAGGGGGACCTTCTGCGTGCGCTGCAGGATTTTAATCCATGACGGCGTAGTATGTTACTAATGGTTTTATTTGAGACTGTGGTCCCAGCTCTCTTCAGGTCATTGACCAGGTCCTGCCGTGTAGTTCTGGGCTGATCCCTCACCTTCCTCATGATCATTGATGCCCCGCGAGGTGAGATCTTGCATGGAGCCCCAGAGCGAGGGTGATTGACCGTCATCTTGAACTTCTTCCATTTTCTAATAATTGCACCAACAGTTGTTGCCTTCTCACCAAGCTGCTTGCCTATTGTCCTGTAGCCCATCCCAGCCTTGTGCATTTCTACAATTTTATCCCTGATGTCCTTACACAGCTCTCTGGTCTTGGCCATTGTGGAGAGGTTGGAGTCTGTTTGATTGAGTGTGTGGACTGGTGTCTTTTATACAGGTAACGAGTTCAAACATGTGCAGTTAATACAGGTAATGAGTGGAGAACATGAGGGCTTCTTAAAGAAAAACTAACATGTCTGTGAGAGCCGGAATTCTTACTGGTTGGTAGGTGATCAAATACTTATGTCATGCAATGAAATGCAAATTAATTACTTTAAAATCATACAATGTGATTTTCTGGATTTTTGTTTTAGATTCCATCTCTCACAGTTGAAGTGTACCTATGATAAAAATGACAGACCTCTACATGCTTTGTAAGTAGGAAAACCTGCAAAATCGGCAGTGTATCAAATACTTGTTCTCCCCACTGTACATATTCAAATAAATTATAAATATACAGTACCGGTCAAATGTTTGGACACACCTACTCATTCAAGGGTTTTTCTTTATTTTTACTATTTTCTAAATTGTAGAATAGTGCTGAAGACATCAAAACTATGAAATAACACATATGGAATCATGTAGTAACCTAAAAAGTGTTAAACAAATCAAAATATATGTTATAATTTAGATTCTTCAAATAGCCACCATTTGCCTTGATGGCAGCTTTACACACTCTTGGCATTCTCTCAACCAGCTTCACCTGGAATGCTTTTCCAACAGTCTTGAAGGAGTTCCCACATATGCTGAGCACTTGTTGGCTGCTTTTCCTTCACTCTGAGTTCCGACTCATTCCAAACCATCTCAATTTTGTTGAAGTCAGTGGATTGTGGAGGCCAGGTCATCTGATGCAGCACTCCATCACTCTCCTTCTTGGTAAAATAGCCCTTACACAGCCTGGAGGTGTGTTGGGTCATTGTCCTGTTGAAAAACAAAATATAGTTCCACTAAGCCCAAACCAGATGGGATGGCATATCGCTGCAGAATGCTGTGGTAGCCATGCTGGTTAAGTGTGCCTTGAATTCTAAATAAATCACAGACAGTGTCACCAGCAAAGCACCCCCACACCATAACACCTCCTCCTCCATGCTTTACGGTGGGAACTACACTTGCGGAGATCATCCGTTCACCCACACCGCGTTTCACAAAGACAATAGAACACTATGGAAAATATGGGAAACCAGGCCTGCTATTCATAGCAGACTTTGAAAAGGCATTTGATAAAGTTCGACTGGGGTTTATATATAAATGCCTGGAGCATTTCAATTTTGGAGAATCTCTTATAAAATGGGTCAAAATCATGTATAGTAACCCTAGGTGTAAAATAGTAAATAATGGCTATTTCTCAGAAAGTTTTAAACTGTCAAGAGGAGTGAAACAAGGTTGTCCACTATCGGCATATCTATTTATTGTGGCCATCGAGATGTTAGCTATTAAAATCAGATCCAATAATAATATCAGAGGATTAGAAATAAAGGGCTTAAAAACAAAGGTGTCATTGTACGCTGATGATTCATGTTTTTTCTTTTAAGTCCACAACTAGAATCCCTCCACAGCCTCATAGAGGATCTAGATACATTTTCTAACCTCTCTGGATTACAACCAAATTATGACAAATGTACTATATTACGTATTGGATCACTAAAAAATATAAATTTTACATTACCATGTAGTTTACCAATAAAATGGTCTGATGGTGATGTGGATATACTCGGAATACATATCCCAAAGGAAATACATGATCTCACTTCAATACATTTTAATAGAAAGTTAGCAAAAATAGATAAGATCTTACTACCATGGAAAGGAAAATACCTGTCAATTTGTGGAAAAATCACCCTGATTAACTCTTTAGTATTATCCCAGTTTACCTATTTGCTTATGGTCTTGCCTACGCCTAGCGAACAGTTTTTTTAAATTATATGAGAAAAAAATATTCAATTTTATTTGAACGGCAAGCCAGACAAAATTAAAAGGGCATATTTATATAATGAATATGAATTCGGAGGACAGAAATTATTAAATATTAAAGCATTAGACCTATCACTAAAAGCTTCAGTCATACAAAAGTTATACTTAAATTCGAACTGGTTCTCAAGCAAATTAGTAAGATTGTCTCACCCAATGTTCAAGAAAGGCCTTTTTCCCTTTATTCAGATTACAACCTCTCACTTTCAGTTATTTGAAAAGGAAATAATCTCCCAAATATCACTATTTCTAAAACAAGCCATAGAAAGTTGGTTGCAATTTCAATTTAATCCTCCAGAAACGACAGAACAAATAATGCAACAAATATTGTGGTTAAATTCAAATATACTAATTGACAAAAAAACTTTATTTTTTGGCAGAATGTTTAAAAAAGGTATAATCTTCGTTAATGATATCATCGGTAGGACTGGTGGAGTTATGTCGCACATGCAGCTAGCAAAAACATATGGAAATGTCTACTCTACCCAAAATTACAACCAAATAATTGCAGCCTTACCGCAAAAGTGGAAGAGGAAAGTGGAAGGGGGAGAAAGTAAGGAACTTGTCTGTCGGCCTTGCATTAAAGAACATAATTGGTTAAGGGAAAACTGTGATAAATAAAAAGTATATCAGTTTCACTTAAGGACCAAAGGATTGACAGCCGTCCCATATAGATTGCAAAATAGTTGGGAAGAGATCTTTGACATACTGATCCCATGGCATAGTGTTTATGAACTGACACGCAAAACGACACCGGATTCAAAAATTAGAATCTTTCAATTTAAATTATTATATACAATTCTTGCTACCAATAGAATGTTATTTATATGGGGGATACAATCTTCCCAGCTCTGCAGATTTTGCTGTGAAGAGACAGAGTCATTAGATCATTTGTTTTGGTTCTGTCCATTTGTAGCTTGTTTTTGGACACAGGTCCAGGAATGGCTAAAGGATTGCAATATTTACCTGGAGCTAACCTTGCAGATAGCATTACTGGGTGATCTGAAAAGTCATAGTCAATCAATCAATAATATAATAATACTTTTAGCAAAAATGTTTATTTTTAATTCACAATCTGTAGAAGCAATGAGAATGGAAAGGTTCAGAACTTTTGTAAAACATCACAGTACGGTTGAAATATATATGGCAAATAGAAATCCTATATGGATGGTGTTAAGAGATAGATGGGAGGTATTGAATAGAGTTGAAGGATGGGACTAATAACAAATAACAACAAATAATAACAAAGATAGCTAATAATGTAAGCCTACTGTGTCCATAATAAGTATATAGGTTGTATGTTGGGAGCTTTTGGGAAAGAGCACAGTTAGAAAGATATGGCATATAGAAGCAAACCGGATATCATCATGAAAATGATCGGAGAGGTTGAGAGTAGAAGAAGTTCAGGAGAAAAAAACAAACAAACAAAAAAACATATATATATATATATATGTATATATATATATATATATATATATATATATATATATATATATATATATATATATATATATATATATATATATATAATTATTGTAAAATTAACTCTGTCCATAAGGTGTAGATAGTAAGTATAGACCGGAAGTAGAGGCCTGGGCATTGTTGTTCACTAATTTACTCCAAGTAGGGAAAGGATGGTGGGGTTGAAAAGTAATAATGGGTAGTATATATATTTAAAAAAAACATGGGGGATTGGAAGTGATGCAGACAATTACATTGATAGAAGATACAATCTATCTGCAATATTAAGCTGATCCATTCCCCCAAAAAAAAATAAAATAAAAAGACACGGAGGTTGGAACCATAAATCTCCAATTTGGACTCCAGGACAAAGGACACATTTCTACTGGTCTAATGTCCATTGCTCGATTTTCTTGGCCCAATCAAGTCTCTTCTTATTATTGGTGTCCTTTAGTAGTGGTTTCTTTGCAGCAATTCGACCATGAAGGCCCGATTCACACAGTCTCCTCTGAACAGTTGATGTTGAGATGTTCCTGTTACTTGAACTCTGTGAAGCATTTATTTGGGCTGCAATTTCTGAGGCTGGCAACTCTAATTAACTTATCCTCTGCAGCAGAGGCAACTCTGGGTTCCATTCCTGTGGCGGTCCTCATGAGAGCCAGTTTCATTATAGCGCTTGAAGGTTTTTACGACTGCACTTGGAGAAACTTTCAAAGTTCTTGAAATGTTACGTATTGACTGACCTTCATGTCTTAAAGTAATGATGGACTGTCGTTTCTCTTTGCTTATTTGAGCTGTTCTTGCAATAATATGGACTTGGTCTTTTACCAAATAGGGCTATCTCTGTATACCACCCCTACCTTGTCACAACACAACTGATTGGCTCAAACGCATTAACAAGGAAAGAAATTCCACAAATTAACTTTTACGAAGGCACACCTGTTAATTGAAATGCATTCCAGGTGACTACCTCATGAAGCTGGTTGAGAGAATGCCAAGACTGTGCAAAGCTGTCATCAAGGTAAAGGGTGGCTACTTTGAAGAATCTAAAATATATTTTGATTTGTTTAACACTTTTTTGGTTACTACATGATTCCATATGTGTTATTTCATAGTTTTGATGTCCTCACTATTATTCTACAATGTAAAAAATAGTACAAATAAAGATAGACCCTTGAATAAGTAGGTGTGTCCAAACTTTTGACTGGTAGTGTAGTTAGTTCATTTATTGTGCTATCATGATGGAACGGTCTCCAACCCTGTACCCTAGACACCAACCTGAGTGACCCACACACTAAGGAGAAGTCCTTATCTGTTTTATAGGCCTATTGTAAGTAGGCTATACACAGCCAAGACAGAAAGATAAATACGGTCAGAGACCCACTAAAGCAGCCCTACCCCCTCAAGAGT
Organism: Coregonus clupeaformis; assembly: GCF_020615455.1. Classification (NCBI taxonomy): domain Eukaryota; kingdom Metazoa; phylum Chordata; class Actinopteri; order Salmoniformes; family Salmonidae; genus Coregonus; species Coregonus clupeaformis. The sequence goes on from NC_059203.1 coordinate 13,016,311, forward strand.
CTGAGCCTGCCTGGCAGGGTTTGTCCTACAAAGCCAAAGCCCCTGGAAGGGTGAGTGTAATATACCAGGAATTTCTCAAAGCTGCTAATGAGAACCTTGACGACCTTGCACCTAGCCTGTGGGAGTTCCGGTGGGGTGCTCCCACCCAGTTAGTGGCAGTGCTGGCAACACTAGCTTCAGTAACCCATGGGTAGGGGGTCACACTCGGACAATCAGACAGGGGGCACATTATTGTGGCCCTGGTGGCACAAAATAATCAAAGGTCTGTTAGAGATGCTGGCGAAAATGGTCACAACGGGGGACCAGCGTGGGTGTGTTTCAGGGGAAGGGGTTGTATCTGTGCTCCATCAGCTAGGACTTGACATTGGTTAATTAAATCTCCCCATTCTTGCTCAATTTTGCCTGCCTTCTCAAACAGCTACAACTGTATATTCATTCACACATCAATTATTTTCTTGAGTTCGGCTCAGGGATGGGAACTGTTGAACATCTGAGCTTGTGGTTGATTGTGGGGGAAGGGTGGGGAGTGTGTATGAGTGTGTGTGTGAATGTATCCCACATCTGTTGCGATGGGGTAATAATGTTAGGGACAATATAGGATGAATCACAATAATTGTTTGCCAATACAGTGGGGGAAAAAAAGTATTTAGTCAGCCACCAATTGTGCAAGTTCTCCCACTTAAAAAGATGAGAGAGGCCTGTAATTTTCATCATAGGTACACGTCAACTATGACAGACAAATAGAGAATTTTTTTCTCCAGAAAATCACATTGTAGGATTTTTTATGAATTTATTTGCAAATTATAGTGGAAAATAAGTATTTGGTCACCTACAAACAAGCAAGATTTCTGGCTCTCACAGACCTGTAACCTCTTCTTTAAGAGGCTCCTCTGTCCTCCACTCGTTACCTGTATTAATGGCACCTGTTTGAACTTGTTATCAGTATAAAAGATACCTGTCCACAACCTCAAACAGTCACACTCCAAACTCCACTATGGCCAAGACCAAAGAGCTGTCAAAGGACACCAGAAACAAAATTGTAGACCTGCACCAGGCTGGGAAGACTGAATCTGCAAAAGGTAAGCAGCTTGGTTTGAAGAAATCAACTGTGGGAGCAATTATTAGGAAATGGAAGACATACAAGACCACTGATAATCTCCCTCTATCTGGGGCTCCACGCAAGATCTCACACCGTGGGGTCAAAATGATCACAAGAACGGTGAGCAAAAAATCCCAGAACCACACGGGGGACCTAGTGAATGACCTGCAGAGAGCTGGGACCAAAGTAACAAAGCCTACCATCAGTAACACACTACGCCGCCAGGGACTAAAATCCTGCAGTGCCAGACGTGTCCCCCTGCTTAAGCCAGTACATGTCCAGGCCCGTCTGAAGTTTGCTAGAGTGCATTTGGATGATCCAGAAGAGGATTGGGAGAATGTCATATGGTCAGATGAAACCAAAATAGAACTTTGTGGTAAAAACTCAACTCATCGTGTTTGGAGGACAAAGAATGCTGAGTTGCATCCAAAGAACACCATACCTACTGTGAAGCATGGGGGTGGAAATATCATGCTTTGGGGCTGTTTTTCTGCAAAGGGACCAGGACGACTGATCCGTGTAAAGGAAAGAATGAATGGGGCCATGTATCGTGAGATTTTGAATGAAAACCTCCTTCCATCAGCAAAGGCATTGAAGATGAAATGTGGCTGGGTCTTTCAGCATGACAATGATCCCAAACACACCGCCCGGGCAACGAAGGAGTGGCTTCGTAAGAAGCATTTCAAGGTCCTGGAGTGGCCTAGCCAGTCTCCAGATCTCAACCCCATAGAAAATCTTTGGAGGGAGTTGAAAGTCCGTGTTGCCCAGCGACAGCCCCAAAACATCACTGCTCTAGAGGAGATCTGCATGGAGGAATGGGCCAAAAATACCAGCAACAGTGTGTGAAAACCTTGTGAAGACTTACAGAAAACGTTTGACCTGTGTCATTGCCAACAAAGGGTATATAACAAAGTATTGAGAAACTTTTGTTATTGACCAAATACTTATTTTCCACCATAATTTGCAAATACATTCATAAAAAATTCCTACAATGTGATTTTCAAGATTCTTTTTCTCATTTTGTCTGTCATAGTTGGCGTGTACCTATGATGAAAATTACAGGCCTCTCTCATCTTTTTAAGTGGGAGAACATGCACAATTGGTGGCTGACTAAATACTTTTTTTCCCCACTTTAAGATCTTTTCTACAATGGAAAGGAAAATACCTGTCTATTTGTGGAAAAATCACCCTGATTAAATCTTTAGTCATGTCTCAGTTGACCTATTTGCTTATGGCCTTGCCTACGATGCGACTAAAAAAAAAGTAGATAAGAGCAAACAATATTCCATTTATTTGGAATGGCCAGACAAAATTAAACAGGCCTATTTATACAATAAATTATTAAATATTAAAGCGTTAGACCTCTCACTAAAGGCTTCAGTCATACAAAAGTTATGCTTAAATCCCAACTGGTTCTCTAGCAGATTAGTAAGAATGTCTAACCCCATGTTCAAGAATGGTATTTTTCCCTTTATTCAGATTACAACCTCTCACTTTGGTTATTTGAAAATGAAATAATCTCCAAAATATCACTTTTTTAAAAACAAGCCGTAGAAAGTTGGTTGCAATTTCAGTTTAATCCACCAGAAAAGACAAAACAAATAATACAACAAATATTATGGTTAATTTCAAATATAATAATCAATAAATGTTTTTTATTTATTTTGGGAATAAACAAAAAAAAAGGTAAATTATTTCATAAATAGGACTGGTGGAGTTATGCAGCTAACACAAATATATGGAAATCTCTGCTCTACCCAAAATTACAACCAACTAATTGCAGCATTATCGCAAAAATGGAAGAGTCAAGTGGAAGGGGGAAAAAGTAAAGGAATTTGTCTGTCGGCCCTTCATTAAAGACCAACATTGGTTAAAGTTAATTGTGATAAATTAAAAAAGTATGCCAGTTTCATTTAAGGACCAAAAAATTGACAGTTGTGCCATATATATTGCAAAATAGTTGGTAAGAGATTTTAGATGTTCCAATTTCATGGCATATGGTTTATGAACTGGTACACAAAATGACACCAGATTCAAAACATATACTTTTTCAACAGTTGAAGTTGGAAGTTTACATACACCTTAGCCAAATACATTTAAACTCAGTTTTTCACAATTCCTGACATTTAATCCTAGTAAAAATTCCCTGTTTTAGGTCAGTTAGGATCACCACTTTATTTTAAGAATGTGAAATGTCAGAATAATAGTAGAGAGAATGATTTATTTCAGCTTTTATTTCTTTCATCACATTCCCAGTGGGTCAGAAGTTTACATACACTCAATGAGTATTTGGTAACATTGCCTTTAAATTGTTTAACTTGGGTCAAACGTTTTGTGTAGCCTTCCACAAGCTTCACACAATAAGTTGGGTGAATTTTGGCCCATTCCTCCTGACAGAGCTGGGGTAACTGAGTCAGGTTTGTAGGCCTCCAGTTCTGCCCACACATTTTCTGTAGGATTGAGGTCAGGGCTTTGTGATGGCCACTCCAATACCTTGACTTTGTTGTCCTTAAGCCATTTTGCCACAACTTTGGAAGTATGCTTGGGTCATTGTCCATTTGGAAGACCCATTTGCAACAAATCTTTAACTTCCTGACTGTCTGATGTCTTGATATGTTGCTTCAATATATCTACATACTTTTCCTTCCTCGTGATGCCATCTATTTTGTGAAGTGCACCAGTCCCTCCTGCAGCAAAGCACCCCCACAGCATGATGCTGCCACCCCCGTGCTTCACGGTTGGGATGGTGTTCTTTGGCTTGCAAGCAACTCCCTTTTTCCTCCAAACATAACGATGGTCATTAAGGCCAAACAGTTATATTTTTGTTTCATCAGACCAGAGGACAGTTCTCCAAAAAGTACGATCTTTGTCCCCATGTGCAGTTTTGGAGCAGTGGCTTCTTCCTTGCTGACCGGCCTTTCAGGTTATGTCGATATAGGACTTGTTTTAATGAGGATATAGATACTTTTGTACCTGTTTCCTCCAGCATCTTCACAAGGTCCTTGCTGTTGTTCTGGGATTGATTTGTACTTTTCGCACCAAAGTATGTTAATCTCTAGGAGACAGAACGCGTCTCCTTCCTGAGCGGTGTGACGGCTGCGTGGTCCCATGGTGTTTATACTTGCGTACTATTGTTTGTACAATGAAAGTGGTACCTTCAGACATTTGGAAATTGCTCCCAAGGATGAACCAGACCTGTGGAGGTCTACCATTTTTTTTCTGAGGTCTTGGCTGATTTTTTTTGATTTTCCCATGATGTCAAGCAAAGAGGCACTGAGTTTTAAGGTAGGCCTTGAAATACATCCACAGGTACACCTCCAATTTACTCAAATGATGTCAATTAGCCTATCAGAAGCTTCTAAAGCCATGACATCATTTTCTGGAATTTTCCAAGCTGTTTAAAGGCACAGTCAACTTAGTGTATGTAAACTTCTGACCCACTGGAATTGTGATACAGTGAATTATACGTGAAATAATCTGTCTGTAAACAATTGTTGGAAAAATTACTTGTGTCATGCTAACAAGAAATTTGTGGAGTGGTTGAAAAACAAGTTTTAATGACTCCAACCTAAGTGTATATACATACAATGTGATTTTCTGGATTTTTGTTTTAGATTCCGTCTCTCACAGTTGAAGTGTACCTATGATAACAATTACAGACCTCTACATGCTTTGTAAGTAGGAAAACCTGCAAAATCGGCAGTGTATCAAATTCAAGGCACACTTAACCAGCATGGCTACCACAGCATTCTGCAGCGATACGGCATCCCATCTGGTTTGGGCTTAGTGGGACTATCATTTGTTTTTCAACAGGACAATGACCCAACACACCTCCAGGCTGTGTAAGGGCTATTTTACCAAGAAGGAGAGTGATGGAGTGCTGCATCAGATGACCTGGCCTCCACAATCCACTGACCTCAACCAAATTGAGATGGTTTGGGATGAGTCGGAACTCAGAGTGAAGGAAAAGCAGCCAACAAGTGCTCAGCATATGTGGGAACTCCTTCAAGACGGTTGGAAAAGCATTCCAGGTGAGGCTGGTTGAGAGAATGCCAAGAGTGTGCAAAGCTGTCATCAAGGCAAAGGGTGGCTATTTGAAGAATCTCAAAACTCAAATACATTTTTGATTTGTTTAATACTTTTTGATGACTACATTATTCCATATGTGTTATTTCATAGTTCTGATGTCTTCACTATTATTCTACAATGTAGAAAATAGTAAAAAAATTAAGAAAAACCCTTGAATGAGTAGGTGTTCTAAAACTTTTGACCGGTAGTGTATATATATTAACAAAAATATATATATTGGGGATTGGAAATGATGCAGACAATTACATTGATGGAAGCTACAATCTATCTGCAATATTGAAGTTAATCTACCCCCTAAAAAATATAAACTAGTAAAGTGGGAATAGTCAAGTTTTAATAGTAAAGTGGGAATACTAAATTGGGAATAGTAGATTGGGAATAGTCAAGTTTTAATAGTAAAGTGGGAATAGTATTTCACGCTCACTTCCCCCATCAGTTCATTAGAGGTTCAGCTTCTCTGAAAACCACCTTACATACTGAAAATGTGTCCCAAATGGCACCCCTATTCCTTATGTAGTGCACTACTTTTGTGGACTACATAGGGAACAGGGCTCCCATTTGGGTTGCAACCTGATACTGTAATGTGACTGTGTCCCTCCTAACTCTCTCTCTGCAGGTTTGGCCTTCACACCAGAGGAGACTTGTTGACTGGGGACAGGATATATCTGTGGCATGGCTGTGCTGCAGAGATTTGGAAAGAAATAGGCTTTGGTTGAGCCTCCACTTCACACACACATCTCTGCTGGAAATAAATCATTTGGTTCTGCACTCAGCAATGACCTCGGAAATATCGTCCGACTCTAATCATTCGGTACATACATTTTCTCTTTCCCTGACCTCCTGAATTCCAATCCATTAAGCTGTAAAGGGCCAGGAGTTTTTCTTGCTCTAGTCCTGTGGCCAGGAAAACGTCCTGGCCCTAATGATAAAACATGCATCCCCCATTCTCTTAGCAGTTCTGAGAGACTTCTAGTATGCTGATTGGTGCATACTGGGGGTATCTGGGAGGACATTCAACACAGAGTACGGATATAGGATATTCATTTGAGCCAGTTTGCTACAGCATAAAAATAATCTGAATTATTATGTGGATTATAATTAATGGAACATTTTTGAAGGGGTTGATACATTTTTCATTAGGGCAAATCAAGTCTGACATTTTAAAGTGGAAATTACAAACTTTAGAAGCCTTTTAAACCTTGAATACACTTCACGTTTGCATTTCATGCCATGCAGGAAAATTCTCAGCAACATAAGAGTGATCAAATTAAGATCCTACATATGTATGTGCGCTTGATTCATCTCACTCAGAGTGACATGAGGTAAACAACACTCTTCCGGCGTGCTGGTCGAGATGAATCAAGAGCACCAAGACTGAGAGCTGTAAAAACAATATGTTTGATTGTTGATCTGCCATTCTCTGTTTAACCAATAAAGGCTTCTGACTTGAAAGAGTCGGTTATGAGTGTTATGGGTGATTGGAGAGGGTAAATATTGATTCAATATGTTTAGACACTTGAGTTTCTCTGATCCACTTTAGTTGAGCAACAGACAGAAATATGGTGCTGGGGAGTCTGCCTGGTATTATTCTGCACACCAATATTGCTCTCCCACAGTCGAGAGAGAGAGAGAGAGAGAGAGAAAGAGAGAGAGAGAGAGAGAGAGAGAGAGAGAGAGAGAGAGAGAGAGAGAGAGAGAGAGAGAGAGAGAGAGAGAGAGAGAGAGAGAGAGAGAGAGAGAGAGAGAGAGAGAGAGAGAGAGAGAGGGAAGGGGCGAGATGGAGAGAGAGTCATAATTGTCTGTCACTTTTTTAAAGGATTAATTCTGACATTTTTAATGGCCTCCCTCTGAGATTAGAGAGATCTAAATACATAAACACACACACACACACGCGCACGCACACATGCACAGACAAACACGGATACATGCACACACACAGATGCACAATCAATGCTTTTTGTAGCCCTAACGAGTTTATTCAGATTCATCATATAGGCATTTTGATGATATGTATTCCAAGCAACACTCCATGAGGAACAGTTTTTGATTCCATGTTCTCTATTCCTTCCCTGAGGCATACAAGCTATCAAAAGAGCTAATGATGCCCATGATTACAGAAACTAAAGCAAGAAGAACAAGTTCCTGTGTATTATATTGAGTCCAGGTCCTTGGGGGAAGTCTCCACAGACATCATATACAGATGTGTAGCCATAATTAAAGATTTATTTAGGGAAGTCATATCGAAGTTGACATCTCTTTTTAAAATGAGCCTTGGGCAATATATGACATCATGCAGAACAGGGTTGGGGTCAATTCAATTTTTAAATCCAGTCAATTCAGGAAGTACAATTGATCCCAACCCTGATGTAGAATATCTTCAAGTGACTCAAATCAAATCAACTAAAATCAAATCAAATCAAATTTTATTGGTCACATACACGTGTTTAGCAGATGTTATTGCGGGTGTAGCGAAATGCTTGTGCTTCTAGCTCCGACAGTGCAGTAATATCTAACAAGTAATATCTAACAATTTCACAACATATACCCAATACACACACATCTAAGTATGGAATGAATTAAGAATATATGCATATGTGGACGAGCGATGTCAGAGCTAAGATACAGTAGAATGGTATAGAATACAGTATATACATATGAGATGAGCAATGCAAGATATGTGAACATTAAAGGGGCTAGTGTTCCATTTCGTAAAGTGGCCAGTGATTTCTAGTCTATGTCTATAGGCAGCAGCCTCTAATGTGCTAGTGATGGCTGTAAAACAGTCCAATGGCCTTGAGATAGAAGCTGTTTTTAGCTGTGATTAGCTGTGTTGTATGTGTGTGTTGGGTTGGTGGTGGGGTTATAAGGCATTACAAGCATTCATTGGGAACCCAGTCTGTGGTATTTGTATTTGTATTTGTTATGGATCCCATTAGCCTTGGCAGCTACTCTTCCTGGGGTCCAGCAAAATTAAGGCAGTTATACATTTTAAAAACATTACAATACATTCATAACAGATTTCACAACATATGTGCCCTCAGGCCTCTACTCTACTACCACATATCTATAACACAAAATCCATGTGTACATGTGTTTATAGTGCGTATGTTATCGTGTGTTTGTATGCATGTGTCTATGTTTGTGTTGCTTCACAGTCCCCGCTGTTCCATAAGGTGTATTTTTATCTGTTTTTTTAATCAAATTTTACTGCTGGCATGAGTTACTTGATGTGGAATAGAGTTCCATGTAGTCATGGCTCTATGTAGTACTGTGCGCCTCCCATAGTCTGTTCTGGACTTGGGGACTATGAAGAGACCTCTGGTGGCATGTCTTGTAGGGTATGCATGGGTGTCCGAGCTGTGTGCCAGTAGTTCAAACAGACAGCTCGGTGCATTCAACATGTCAATACCTCTCACAAAAACAAGTAGTGATGAAGTCAATCTCTCCTCCACTTTGAACCAGGAGAGATTGACATGCATATTATTAATGTTAGCTCTCTGTGTACATCCAAAGGCCCTCTTCGTGGCACCTGACCACACGACTGAACAATAGTCCAGGTGCGACAAAACTAGGGCCTGTAGGACCTGCCTTATTGATAGTGCTGTTAAGAAGGCAGAGCTACACTTTATTATGGACAGACTTCTCCCCATCCTAGCTACTGTTGTATCAATATGTTTTGACCATGACAGTTTACAATCCAGGGTCACTCCAAGCTATTTAGTCTCCTCAACTTGCTCAATTTCCACATTATTCATTACAAGATTTAGTTGAGGTTTAGGGTTTAGTAAATGATTTGTCACAAATACAATGCTTTTAGTTTTGGAAATATTTAGGACTAATGTATTCCTTGCCACCCATTCTGAAACTAACTGCAGCTCTTTGTTAAGTGTTGCTGTCGTTTCAGTCGCTGTGGTAGCTGACGTGCATAGTGTTCTGACTGGCTGTGTGTAGTGGGTTGGTGGTGGGGTTATAGAGGAACCTGGGAGAGAGAGAGACAGAGAGACAGAGGGAGGGAGGGGGGAGGGAGGGAGGTGGGGGGGGGGGGGGGAGTTTTTATTGCTCTGCCTTCCTCCCTTCTGTGCTCCTGAAACAACACTAGAGGGATGGAGAATTTAGCTGGAAATTATTGGCATTGGTTGAACGGTTTTTCATCCCCAAATAGAAATGATTTATTTTCCTGACATTGCTATTGTTATTGCAAAGTTGAACATAACCCTTTTCCTTTATTCATTCATGGCAGTCTTGTGTCTGTTTAGTTGGCCAAATGTTTCAGTTCAGTATTGAATATATTTTGCTAAAAGAAGCAATTAAGCATGTATTGATAGAGGTGTATTGATTTTAAATGGCCATTGGTTTAAATGGCTTGCCTTTCCTTTAGATTGTTGGCTCCCCTGAATGTCAGATTACTCATGGATTATTAAACCTAGTCAATCGAGTCATTTTCAATGGTTGGTTGGAGAAGGTTTCACTGGCCTTGTAGGGTTATTCAAGGTTTTAAAAGACTTCTAAAGTTTGTAATTTTAACTTTAAAATGTCGGACTTGATTTACCCTAACAAAAAATGTATCAACCCCTACAAAATATCTCCATTAACTCTAATCCACATTCTAATTCACATTTCCTGTTGCTGCAGGATTATTTTCCTGCTGTAACAAACTGGTTCAAATTATGATCCTACATCTGTAGGTCAGTGACACCTTCTGTTATCTTTTCTGCTATAGGTGTACCACAGTGAAAGGACACGTGTGGCCAGGGAAGAAACAAAGGATGGAGGGGAGAGAGAGAGCGAGAGAGAGCGAGAGAGAGAGAGAGAGAGAGAGAGAGAGAGAGAGAGAGAGAGAGAGAGAGAGAGAGAGAGAGAGAGAGAGAGAGAGAGAGATGGAGAGAGGAGAAAGAGAGAAACAAAGAAAGAGAGAGAGAGAGATGGAGGTGGAGAGAGAGAGAGAGAGAGAGAGAGAGAGAGAGAGAGAGAGAGAGAGAGAGAGAGAGAGAGAGAGAGAGAGAGAGAGAGAGAGAGAGAGAGAGAGAGAGAGAATACCTGACCAATGTGACTGACCCAAACTGAAGGAAAGCTTTGACTATGTACAGACTCAGTGAGCATAGCCTTGCTATTGAGAAAGGAGGCCATAGGCAGACCTGGCTCTCAAGAGAAGACAGGCTATGTGCACACTGCCCACAAAATGACGTGGAAACTGAGCTGCACTTCCTAACCTCCTGCCAAATGTATGACCACATTAGAGACACATATTTCCCTCAGATTACACAGACCCACAAATAATTAAAAAACAAACCCAATTTTTATAAACTCCCACATCTATTGGCTGAAATACCACAGCATGCCATCAAAGCAGCAATATTTGTAGCCTGTTGCCACAAGAAAAGGGCGACCAGTGAAGAACAAACACCATTGTAAATACAACCCATATTTATGTTTATTTATTTTCCCATTTGTACTTTAACTATTTGCACATTGTTACAACACTGTATATATACATAATATGACATTTGAAATGTCTTTATTCTTTTGGAACTTTTGTGAGTGTAATGTTTACTGTAATTTTGTAAAATTGTTTATTTCACTTTGGTTTATTATCTATTTCACTTGCTTTGGCAATGTAAACATGTTTCCCATGCCAATAAAGCCCTTAATTTGAACTGTGTGTCAGAGAGAGAGAGATAAAGCAAGAGATGAGAGCAGGAGTATAGCGCAATATACATTTTCCCGAAAGACATCTATCAAATATAATGTATTATCGTTTTTTATTATAACAGTAAGAGTTTATGGGGTTGCTCTCCTTTCCCTTCACTTTCCCTAACATCATTATCGTTCGCCATCTTGGTATCATCACACTGATTCCCTTTGATATCACGTGAAGGTTTGCTGGCAAGGGACATGTGTAATGGCAAGAAATCGCAATGTCACTGACAAGGTTGAAGAAGGTTGCAGTTCATCTTATGTAAGACAATAACAATCTGGATAGATTCCGGTAAATGAAATTCACATATCTTCAAATGAACATAAAAATCTAAAATCTAAAAATCTTAATTCTGAAATGCCTTATGACACTTGGGAATCCAATAGCATCAGGCTGCAGTAAACTGGCATTTTAAAAACAAATTGGCCGATTGGAATTATTCTGCAGGTCTTGTTGGATCTCTTTTCACCAATATTATTTAACATTCCCATCACAGGCTGGGAGCACAGGTTGCATATTTGGGAGCACAGGTTGCATATTTGGGAACACAGGTAGCATATTTGGGAGCACAGGTTGCATATTTGGGAGCACAGGTTGCATATTTGCAAGCACAGTTGCGTCTTTGGGAGCACAGGCTGCATATTTGGGAGCACAGGTTGCATATTTGGGAGCACAGGTTGCATATTAAAACAGTTTTTGGGACACCACTTTATATTTCCCCCCTTCATTTAATCCAACACCACTCAGTGTGGTAAATGAATGCTACACATTTTAATGCAGTTACACTGCATTAGCATGAAGCATGAGGTGAAATGTAATCATAAAACTCATAAAACAATACAAAACAAAGAGAAATTAGTTAATTTGCTTCATGAATTCAAAAACGGCATATCTTCAGTCCCTGAAAGGAACTAATAGTAATATAACATAATACCCTCTTTCATATTGCCTCCACCGCATGTACTTACACTACATATACACCCCTTCAAATTAGTGGATTCGGCTATTTCACCCGTTGCTGACAGGTGTATAAAATCGAGCACACAGCCATGCAATCTCCATAGACAGACACTGGCAGTAAATTGGCTTTACTAAAGCACTCAGTGACTCAACGTGGCACCATCATGGGATGCCACCTTTCCAACAAGTCAGTTCGTCAAATGTCTGCCCTGCTAGAGCTGCCCCGGTCAACTGTAAGTGCTGCTATTGTGAAGTGGAAACGTCTAGGAGCAACAACGTCTCAGCTGAGAAGTGGTAGGCCACACAAGCTCACAGAATGGGACCGCCGAGTGCTGAAGGGAGTAGCGCGTAAAAATCGTCTGAGACAGACATATCAAAGCCGTCACCTACAGAGAGATGAACCTGGAGAAGAGTCCCCTAAGTAAGCTGGTCCTGGGTGTCACACCCTGGCTCTGGGACTCATTATGTTGAGCCAGGGTGTGTGCATTCTATGTGTTCATGTTCTATGTTGGGTGTCTAGGTTGTCGATGTCTATGTTTGTATTGAGTGACTCCCAATCGGAGGTAACGAGTGTCAGCTGTCGGCTCGTTATCTCTGATTGGGAGCCATATTTAAACTGTGTGTCTTCACCTTGTGTTTGTGGGTTTTTGTTCCGTGACGGTATGTTTAACCGTGGACTTCATGAATCGTGTTTTGTTTTGGTTTTCGTGCTTTAATTAAATAAAGTCATGTTTATTTCACACGCTGCGCCTTGGTCCACTCATTTCGTGGACGATCGTGACACTGGGGCTCTGTTCACGAACACAAACAGACCCCACAGAGCCCCAGGACAACAACAACAACACAATTAGACCCAACCAAATCATGAGAAAACAAAAAGATAATTACTTGACACATCGGAAAGAATTAACAAAAAACCAGCGCAAACTAGAATGCTATTTGGCCCTAAACAGTGAGTACACAGTCGCTGAATACCTGACCACTGCGACTGACCTAAATTTAAGGAAAGCTTTGACTATGTACGGACTCAGTGAGCATAGCCTTGCTATTGAGAAAGGCCGCCGTAGGCATACCTGGCTCTCAAGAGAAGACAGGCTATGTTCACACTGCCCACAAAATTTACATTTTTTACATTTACGTCATTTAGCAGACGCTCTTATCCAGAGCGACTTACAAATTGGTGCATTCAACTTATGATAGCCAGTGGGACAAACCACCTTTTTTTTATGGGTGGGGTGGGGGAGGGGGGGTAGAAGGATTACTTTTATACTGTTCCAGGTATTCCTTAATGATGTAGGATTTCAAGTGTCTCCGGAAGGTGGTCAGTGACTGTCCTGGCATCGTGAGAATGAAAATGAAAAAGAGGTGGAAACTGAGCTGCATTTCCTAACCTCCTGCCACATGTATGACCATATTAGAGACACATATTTCCCTCAGATTAAAGAGATCCACAAAGAATTCGAAAACAAACCCAATTTTGATAAACTCCCTTATCTACTGGGTGAAAAACCACAGTGTGCCATCACAGCAGCAAGATTTGTGACCTGTTGCCACAAGAAAAGGGCAACCATTGAAGAACAAACACCATTGTAAATACAACCAATATTTATGTTTATTTATTTTCCCATTTGTACTTATAACTATTTGCACATTGTTACAACACTGTATATAGACATAATATGACATTTGAAATGTCTTTATTCTTTTGGAACTGTTGTGAGTGTAATGTTTACTGTTGATATGTATTGTTTATTTCACTTTTGTTTACTATCTACTTCACTTGCTTTGGCAATGTTCATATACGTTTCCCATGCCAATAAAGCCCATAAATTGAATTGAATTGAATTGAGAGAGAGAGAAAGAGAGAGAGAGAGAGAGAGAGAGAGAGAGAGAGAGAGAGAGAGAGAGAGAGAGAGAGAGAGAGAGAGAGAGAGAGAGACAGACAGCGGGAGAGGTAGTCAGAGAGAGAGGGAGAGAGAGAGAGCAGGAGAGGTAGACAGAGAGAGAGGTAGAGACAGACAGAGAGGGAGAGAAAGTGAAAGAGAGAGAGAGACAGAGACAGAGACCAAAAAAGGTCCAGTTGCCAGGACCACAAATACAAATTCCATCTAGACACCGTTGCCCTAGAGCACACAAAAAACTATACATACCTCGGCCTAAACATCAGCACCACAGGTAACTTCCACAAAGCTGTGAACGATCTGAGAGACAAGGCAAGAAGGGCCTTCTATGCCATCAAAAGGAACATAAA